>NW_026000174.1:54971911-55026048 GCF_001458135.2 Marmota marmota marmota | reverse complement strand
CCCCCGAGACTGTGTGGCTGCCGGCCGCTGCGCTTTCTCTGCGTCTCCCTCTGCACAGCTTCTGTCACTTTCCTCTCAGTGAAACCGGGAACCCCTGGCTGGTAAGCCCAGCTGGCCGAAGCGCCACGCCCCCACATCAATATTCACGATAACTCAATATTAATGAGAGGAGGGCGTGGCTTGAGGAACCGTCCCTCCCCTTTTAAAGAGACATCTGCGAGCCAGGCTTCTTGGCCAGTCTCTGTTCTCTGACCGCTCAAGGAAGGGGCTTAGAGCAACAGCGTCCTAGAACCGATAATGGCGTTCCTGGAACACCAGCATCTTGTGGAGGCTTTACCAGCCGTGTTCCTGTAACTCGATGAGGAAGCTATTATTTTTATTCTCCCAGCCTTCTTGCTAAAGCCGGAACCAAACCCAAAGTCAGGCAACTCCATCTCACAGGCTCCTCCAGAGACCTTCCCTCAGTGGGGAAGAGTTCAGCTTCTTAGCTCTCAGTTCTCCTCCTCCAGGAAGCCTTCCCTGAAGTCTCAGGGTGGAGCAGTTACCACCCCTGTGCACTCAGGTCGGGATGTACTTACCCCCTTGTTTCCATGATAGAGAAGTCGTTTGCTCACATGTCTATGAACCCTGCCACCACTGATCCCCAACATACATAGGACACTCCTTAGGGCAAGAACTGTACTTCCTGTGAGTGGAAGGGATGCGTGAAAAGCAAGAAATGAGGTGAGTGCCCCTCTTGTCAATCACCAGTGGTTCTGAAAGGCAGGAAGTTGGGGAACAGCTGCTGTGTGGTGAGGTGCTGGCTGGCCGCACATTCCACAGGCACCTGACATTCCCAGGTCCCCTTGGATCCATTACCTAAGTGGCCTGCCCCTGCATACAACTTAATCTCTTGAAAGGGCTGATAAACAACCACCAAGCACCTGAACAAATGGAAGTATTTCAGACAGGGGCTCCCTTGGAGGCCTGGATACAGTTTCCTGCCCAGAAGTCATTAATAGGATTAAGTGTGTCCTTCTTGTTTGGGTAAAGAGCTCAGGAACCAAAAGGCTTTTACGCAGAGATGTCATCACAGCTAAGCCACTGGGTATCACAAAAATCATTCTCTCGGTGCCAAAACAGGAGAAGGGCTCACAATGACCTGTGACAGCAGTTGTTTGCTAGCCTGGGGCGGGCAGGTGGGCAGGTGGCTTTTCCTTCATCTCATGACCCAGTTGACACAGTTCTGGACAGTGAAGTTCTGACCCTTCAGGCTGTCACATGACTATTAACTCCCAGGCCTCCTGCAGAGTTTGCTCCTGAGAAGTTGGGATTGCAGCCCATGCTCTGGGGATTGGTTTTCCAGCAATGCACTCTGAGAAGTTTAGGCTGGGCCCAAAAGACATCAGTTCACTTTCAGAACAGGGGTAGGGTGTGGAGGCCCCGGGTTCAATCCCCAGCACTGTAAAAAACAAAAACAATGGCTAGTAGAATTGGGGTGCTGGGGCTATGGGTATTTTCCCCAAATGCATTGTATCTGGCTAACCGGGGGCCCATTAAAATACTGAGAATGTGGCTGATCCTTCTCAGGGCAAGGGGAGCGGTGACTGGCTGGATGACAAGCCAGTCTATTGTGGATGAGCTTGTGGTAGCAGGTGTCTGGAGTCCTGGCTCCTGAGCTGGAGTCCCTCTGCCTGAGGCTGGCTGGAAGTTGTGCCAGTGTTCCCCCCAGCCTGCTCTGTAATTAGAGACACAGGTACCATTTAAATGATTGGGGAAGATTATATAGTTTTAGATAAGTAGGATTAGAGTGTCCTGTCTTTCCTTTTTCTTACCCAGGTGAACACCCCAGGAAACCATTGAAAATAATCCTGGGGAGACATTCTGGTTCCGGCACTCCTGGAGTCTGAGAGACAGGATCTCCCCAGAGAAATCCCGGTGACAGGGAGGAGGGTGGCAGGGACAGAGAGGGAAGAGGCAGGGCAGAGCCTGGCGTAAAGTAAGAACATGATCATTTTCTTTCCTGGAATGAAGGGGATGGCAAAGCCTGGCTGAGATGAGGATGCCGGAGGACTGATTCATACATTCTACGTATTATTGGGCATCTACTATGAATGGTCCCTAGACCAGGCACTCACTGGAGGTGTTGTGACTCAGAACTTATATCCCTAAGCGAATGAGGGACTTCAGAGGTGGGTGGAAGAAAATATGGGAAAAAATTTAAAGATGATAATTTCCGATAGTGGTAAGGACTGTGAGGAAATACAAAGTGTGATGTGACTGTGGGTAAGGCAAGTCACGGGTAAGCTGAGAGCTGAATCATGAACTGGGGTCACTGTAGGGCAAAATGGAGGAAAGGCATTCTGGACAGAGGGAACAGTACGTAGAGGAGAGGGAAAGGCTTGCACAGTAGGGCAGCCGGCACCTAAGAGTAACACGAGGCCTATGAAACTCCAACACCCTACACAATAGGTACTGATGGTCACATTGAGGCTCTATTCTGGGCAAGCACTGACAAGTATTGTGCCAGCTGCCCCTGCAGCCCTCTGTAGGGTGTGGTCAGCAATGCATCTGTTCCATTTTCCTCCTAAGCTGGGGATTGAACCCAGGGCCTATGCATTGGAGGCAAGTGCTCTCCCACTGAGCAACACACCCACCCTATCTTATCTCTTCAACATTTTCCAGGAGATAGAATGACATGGCTCACTGGGTCTGAAGTCTGAGTTCTGACCCAATAGAAAGGGTTTGTTTCCTCCCTCCTGGTCCCTGGACCTAGTCCCACCCCCATCCCCCACCCCCAGGCCAGGCTTGGGTCTGTGAACACCACCTCCATATCCCCAGATACTTCAGAGCAGGGAAAGCATGGGTGGCAGCCCCTCCCGTTAAGGACTTAGGAACACCTGGTTAATGCTCTTGGCAGCTGCTCCAGTTGTGAAGCAAAAGCCTCATGCATAAAGGCATCCTGACACTGTCAGTGACATCAGTGACACACACACTGGAGGAGGGGGCAGAGAAAGGGTCCTGCCAGGCTGATCTATGAGCAACGGCAGGAATGGTGTGTGTCTGTGCGTGTGTGTGTGTGTGTGTGTGCCCATGTTTAGAGGAGTTGGGTTCTTGGCAGGGGACTGTCACACACTTACATCTTGGGGGAGTCTCTGACTTTCTCTGGGTCTTAGTTTTCACAGCTATATGATGGGGAAGTGCTCATGCCCCTTAGGGTCCTGCCTTGCCAAGGATCTTCTAAATGTTCCCTCACCAAGCAGGGCCTGGGGAGCTGGGGAAAAGCCTGGCATTGGGTTTCCAGGTCTTCTTGGAGCCTCCAGGAGGGTGCGAGGTGGGTGTTTACATGGGGAAGGCAGGCCTGGGGTGGTAGTGAGAAGGTCGCCCAAAGTAAACCTGCCTTGTTTGCCTGGATCGTAAAGGAAAAACACTTTGGCACACTCCAACAGGAACTTCTGAGAAATGAAAACATATTCATCCTGGAGATTAGGCTGACTTCCGGGGTGCAGACGGAGCTCTTTGTTCTCTTGTGGCTCCCTAAAATGGGCTGCATGACTGCTCTCCCTGTGCCCCCAGCCTGGGCTGCAGTTGGAGTCCAGGAAACAGCAGGGTGGTGGTGGTGGGGACCTTCAGACCACAGCTGTCACTCATCTTGGTGTTCTTTTCTCTCTCCACCCTGAACCATAAAAATACATGACATTTATCGAGAACTTGCTTTGTGCCAGGCACTAAATACATTATCTCTTTTAATTCTCGGAACAAGTTTGTAAGATAAGTATCATAGTGATCAATTGTGAAATGCACTTTTTGTACATTTTAATATCTCTGAAGTCAGACTGTGTCTTATAATTGATGGTATGTCACAGTTTAGTGGATTTTTTCCCCTTAATATACAGAAAATAATGGATGCACCATACATTAATGACATATAAGATTCAGGAGAAGATGATGTCATTAGCAACCCCAATCTGCAGATGAGAATACTAAGGCTCAGGGAACTTGCACTCCTTTCTTCCACAGGAAACCAGGCCTGGGACTATGGCTGGCTTATCCTGGGTCCCCACTGCATGAGACAGAGTTAGGACTGAGAGCTGGGCCTCCAGGCTTCCAACCAAGGGCCCTTTCCACTCACCCCAGATGAACTGGGTTTGCTCACTGGGGAGAGGCAGGAGCTGAGGGGAGAGCCTTCCAGGACCTTCCTCAGCAATGAGTGATTCATTGGCCACCCTGCCTTAGAGAAAGGCCTTAAAGATAGATTTTTTTCCTCTTTAAATTCTCTGAAGACTGAAGTTCCTTAAGGACTAAGAAAACACTTGCCTCCTTTCCAGCTCCTTTTCCTGGTAATTGGTTTAGCGTCTTTTTCCCTGAATTTCTGCTCTACTGTCCCATCTTTGGACTGGAGGCAGGCCCGCCCCTTGGCCCTCTGTCTGCCGGCTGCCTGGGGAACAGCTCCACCCGCTTCCTGCTTTGCTCTCCTGCTCTGAATTCACCCTTCTCTCCTCCCGCTTGAATCACCTGCACCAACTTTGCTTCTAGATGCTTCCACAGCCCAGGCCACCTGGCTCCATCCCTTAAAGACATACACTCATGATTCTTGAGTCCCCCATCTCCTTTGCTTGTTCAGCCTAAAGTAATGAGGGAAAAATCAACAAAGCCAGTTTTTTTTTTTTTTTTCCTCCTGACTTGAGAAGTCCTCATGTTGGGGACACTCCCTGCAAATCCTGCTCCACCTAGGGCTGGCAGAGCAAAAACTATGAACCTAAGAGGAAGGGCAGGGGCATGGAAAATTGGAGGCCCTAGTCTGGTGCTATGTTCCTGTCTCCCCAGGCCTCGGTTTCCCCAACCTCCAAGGCTATGAGGCCGAGGTGGCTTGACACCAAGAAACTGAGAGGCAGCAGCATAGGGCCCCCAAATCAGAGACTTTGCTAAAACACAACAATCCCAATTCAGTTCAGTGGGGAATGTTAATAGGCAAGGTTAAGCCAGGGTCTCAGAGTTTCCCCTGTCAAGTGAGCATTCTAGGCAGGACAGGCTCTCAGATTCTGTCCTACCACCTCAAACTGTGGGACTTGGTTTCCCTGGGCCCAGAATGCAAATGTGACCCTCCGGGTGATGCGCCCAGGAGTCCTCCAGGCTGCTTTCAGCAGGAACTGAGCATACATCCCATAGCGGGGACCCTGTGCGCGCACCCCGCAGCATAACCAGCACACAAGGTGTGGACCCCACTGGGGCCTTGCGCCATCTGCGCATGTGCGCGCCTCCGGTGGCGAAAACGCCAGCTCACACCTAAGGGCGGGCCGCCTCTGCACGTCCATGCCAGCGCGTGCGGCTGCAAATCTGGTTTCCATCTTCTCCCAATAGGCAGCAGGGCTGGGGGAGACTGAGTGGAATATTAATTGTGCTTTTGCACGTGGCCAGGCTCCATGAATGTGGTGGTCGGAGGGAGCAGCCTGGAGCTATGTGGGGAATGAAGGGGAAGCCACAGCAGCATGGCTGCTGGGGTTTATGGCTGCGCTGGGGAGGAGGCTGAGCCCCGAGACCCAGTGGGGTTGCTGGCAGTGAGCGGTGTGGGTCGGTGTGTTCTCTTTTGAGAACAGGGAGCTGGGGACAGCCAGGCAGACCCCAGCCAGGTTTGACTCACCCCGAATCTGGCACGTAGTAGGTATTCAATAAATGCTGAACGCCCGCAGGATCTCACAGATCCCCTTCTGGGGAGCAGGCAGAGTAGAGGAAGGAAGGAAATGAGCATGTATTAAGCACCTACCATGTGCCAGCCACTCTGCGTGTTACTGTCAAGATATTTATTTATTTATTTATAGCATATATTTTTTTTCTGGGGATTGAGCCCAGGGCTTTGCACACGCTAGGCAAACTCTACTGAGTGACTTCTCCAGCCCTTTTTATTTATCATTTTGAGACAGAGTCTAGATAAATTGCCCAGGCTGGCCTTGAACTTTTGATCCTCAATGCCTCAGCCTCCCAAGTCACTGGGATTATAGGTCTGTTTCACCAAGTCTGTCTACTAAAGCATTTTATTCTATTTCAAACTCACAATGATCTTAGGAGGTAGCATTACTCCCATCTAGGAGAGAGGCCCACTGCACATTTATCACCCCAACCCTGTAACTTGCCACTTTAGGGAGACCCAGGGAAGAATAGTTTCTTTGATTTAAGAGCCCAAAATCGAGGCTGGGGTTGTGGCTCAGTGGTGGAGTGCTCGCTTAGCATGCTTGAGGCACTGAGTTCAATCCTCAGCACCACATAAATGTAAAATAAAGATATTGTGTCCACTTAAAACTAAAATAAATAAATAAATATCTTTTTAAAAGAGCCCCAAACTGACTTTTTTTTTTTTTTGAGCCAATTATTAATCTAATAGACCTTTTGGATTTTTTTCTTTTTTTGCAATACTGGGATGGAGCCCATTGCCTCAAAAGTGCCAGGCAAGTGCTCTATCACTGACCTTCACCTGAGCCTAACTCTGAATTTTGTAGCTCTTTGCATTTCCTTCTTTACTCAGGCTGGGAGCAAGCACAGAGAAGAAGTGGCTGAGGTCCCCCTCTTGCAACAGGATCTCATGATCATGTCACAGACTAACTGCAACCTGCCTTCATTTTATGTTTTTATCCCCTTTCTCCATATTCTTTTTCCTCTTGTAAAAACCATCAGATTCCATTGTCCTTAGGGCTTCTCAAATACCTTAGAAGTGAGACAGATTGAAGAAAGTGAGGCCCAGAAAGGTTGTGTTATTTGGCCAAGGTCACACAGTTATTCAATAAGGAGAGTTGGAAATTTGATCTTGTATCTATTTGACTTGATCTTTCTGCTGCCCCAGACTCTGGGTTTGGACAGATCGCATGGTAATCAGGGGGCTTTCTGGAAAGCTCGAGAAGTTGGAGGCCTTTGCAGACTCAGCCTTTGCCTCTCACCAAGGTTCCTCTGAGGAGCATGTCCAGATGGGGATGTCATCCCCGGCCTTGAGAGGGCCCTGGGAGCCCTGGGCATCTCCATCCCCAGGGACCAGCCCCAGCCTCCATGGCTGAGCAGAAGAAACAGAAAACCAGCGGGCCCAGCCTTGGAAATCACCCTTACAGCAAATATATGTTCCAGATGCTCCAAGGAGCGTTTCTGGAGCCTCTGGACCAATTCACCAGAGGAAGACACAGGATGACAAGCAAACATGGAGGTCCAGGGACCAGGAAAGGGGCCTCTTGATGTTCTTGTGCCTCCCACACCCATCAGCCTGCCCTCAGGGGCCTCTCTCCCCTGGGAGGACAACCTGGGCTTCCCAGGAAGGCCTTCCACACCCTCGAGGATGAATTTATTTCTTACAGGAGCTGACACCATATAGGTGTTCCACAAGATGGGGGCCCCTGGGGAAGGCATGGTAGCGCACGCCTGTGATCCCAGCAGCTCAGGAGGCTGAGGCAGGAGGATCGAAAGTTCAAAGCCAGCCTCAGCAACAGCGAGGCTGCTAAGCAACTCAGTGAGACCCTGTCTCTAAATAAAATACAAAATAGGGCTGGGGATGGGGCTCAGGGCTTGAGTGCCCCCAAGTTCAATCCACAGTACCTGTACCCCCCCCCCCCAAAAAAAAAAGAATGAGCCTAACCTGGGCTGGAAGGGAGTTTTATTCTGGGAACTGCCGCTGGAGGTACCTTGGAGAATGGCAATCTCCGATTCAGGGCAGACATAGGGAAAGATGCGGAGACAAGGAGCCATTCTTGGGGCCACCCTGTGAGCCCTGGGGTGTTGGACGTGAGGTGCCTTCAGATAGCAGCATGCATGGTGCGGAAGGGAAATGACCAAAGAAACATAATGACTTTCACAAACTGCCATTTACTGTGGCCCTGTTGTCAGCTCGCAATGCTTAACTCGATCCTCTGAATCTATAAAGAGCTCCAATAAATCAGTAAGACAACAACTAGCAATCCAATAAAAACAGTGGTAAATAATATGAGCCATGAGTCGGGTGCATCTATTCAATGCGGCGCTTATCATGTCTCAGAATCTGTGTTAAGCACTTTCTATGAGTTTTCTGTTATGCCTCACCACAATCCTGGTACTAAGATTACCATTTACCTAAGGCTCAGAAAGATGAAGTAACTTGCCCAAGGTCACACAGCATATTGGTCTGATTTCCTAGTCCATACTCTGCAGGCATGATTTGGAAAAGTATGTACTTCATGGGAATCTAGGGTCTCAGGAAAACTTGACAAGAAAAAGAAGGAAAACTGACAGAGAGGTAGTGAACCAAGGTAGAATCACCTTGACCCAGCTACTTGGGAAGACCCCAGTATTCCCAGTCCTGAGTAGAGGTAGTCTATTTTTTAAAATATTTTAAAAATTGATATTGCATTCACTGACTCAAAAAATAGCAAGGAAATATAATGAGAAGTGATCCTTTCCTCTCTACATCTTATATCCTAACCACTAAGCTCCCACCCTTCCACCAACATATAATCAATTTTATTACTTTCTTGGGTATCCTTCTTTGCTGTGTGTGTGTGTGTGTGTGCACGCCCGTGAAAAATTTAAACGTAATATTTCTTCTCTCTCTTTTTAACTGAAAAGGAGGGTATTATACACACTGTTCTGCATGGTTTTGTTTTCACTTAATTTATCTTGGAGATCATCTGGTATTAGTACATATAGAACTTCCTCATTCTTTTTTTTCTTTTCTCAATACCTGCATAGCCACCCATTGTATGAATGCTCTGTAATTTATTTACCTGTCCCCTATTGATGGACACTTGAATGGTTTCTGGTTCTTTACTATAAAGAACAATGCCACAGTGATGGTCTTGTCCAAATGCTGTGTAGCTGTAGGATGAATTCTCAGAGGAAGGACTGCTGAGCCAAAGGAAACATGCTTTTGTAATACTGAAAGATATGCTCAAGTAAATATATATATATATATAAGATAAAAAAATATGCTCAAATAGCTTGTACCAATTTATAGCCCTACCAGAAATGGGCGGATTCTGTACTCTCTCAAACTGAGGATATTATTGAACTTTTACATTTTTCTACTCTGCTGGATAAGAAATAGTTTCCAGTGTATTTTTTTATTTATTTGTTTTTATGTGGTGCCGAGGATCGAATCCAGTGCCTCACACGTACAAGGGAAGCGCTCTATCACTGAGCCATAGCCCCAGCGCCTCCAGTGTATTTTTAATTTGCTTTTTCCTTCATTAGGAGTGAGTACCTTTTTACAGCTAAACAATTTATGTTTCCTTTTCTGTAGACTCTATTCATATTCTTTGATCCTTTTAAAATTGGTGGTTGGTGTTGTTGATTTCTAGAAACTCTTTATATATTAGGGAGATTGTGATATGATTTGCAAGGGATCTGGGGTTAGAATTTGCATCCCTCTGGGAAACTGTGTGTGTGTGTGTGTGTGTGTGTCTGTGTATATTCTCCATTCCTTCCATATTGTCATTTCAGGTCAACTGTTTATTTATTGAGTATCTCTTGTGTACCTGCTCAGGGCTGCTGTACCCAGCCCAGTGGGGGAACTCAGCTCTGTTATCCAACAGGTTGTAGCTCAGTGTGAGATGAACAGTAGTTCTGGGATTCAGAATAAGTGATTCAGAATATGAGGGAGAAAGGGACAACCTCTGCCTGTCACAATTGCTCTGATGTCAGTCCCCACCTGGGGCTGGCTTTTCCTGCCTATCCTTTCCCTGTGAGTTCAGCCTCAAGCCCTGACTACAGAAAAACCCTGCTCCAGAAAGATGGCTCCCTGGACACATTTATGCCAGTCTTCCACATGCCCATCCTCACCTGGCTCCCTTCTCTGCCTTACACTGATCCTCATCATCTGATTCTTCCTGCCCTGCTCCTGTGTCTAGTGTGCATTCCTTCACTGCCCAGAGGACTGGAATCTTCTTGCTGACAGGAAGGGAGACAGTCCCTTGGGTCCCTTCCCTTTGGTGCTTGGCACCAAGCCAAAGCTCCCTGGATGATTGATTGACAGATGTTAGGTAAGTCCAAATCTATGACTCACCTGAATTGGGGTTTGGGGGAATCAAGAATGACGCAGATGGGGCCCAGGGGCAGATAGGATGCCAGGCTGAAGCCCCGGCTCAGGGCCCAACCAGGAAAGGGTTAAGCTTGCCAGAATTTTGTATATGAAATGGTACCAGAAAAAAAAAAATGTGCAGACTAGCAATTGAGCCCTGTCTCATCCTGGTTCAAATGACATTGTCTGAGCTTCACCAACCTCGCCTTCTGCACTAATTACAGACCTTCCCTGGGGAGGAAGGCTGAGGCCAGGAGGTCGTCATTACAGGCTCCCTTGCTGGGGGGAGCAAACCCCAATGACCAAACCCAATGACCAAACAAAGTCTCTTGAAGAGAGGCCCAGGTTCCTGGGCTGAGCCTCTTGGAGGCCGCCTGGAGGGGAAAGGGTTAAGAAGGAGGCAGGGATTGGAGGGCCGGCTAAAATATAGTCATGGGAACCCAGACCCAAGCAGGGTCCCCGAAGGGTACCCTTCCTCGCTCCCCTTGCTCAGGCCTGGACACCTCCTCATCTTGCCCCCCAAGATGGCGGCAGCCAGGGCTGTGTTGGGGCCTCCCGTCTGTGGCCGGCAGCCGGCCGCCACTCCCTGTGGCCTGTGGAGACCAAGCCTTCTTTAATCTTCCATTTATCTTGAGGCCTCGCCCCTCTGAGATTGGCTTTGATGTGGGGCCTGCTGCTGGGGGTAATCACAGGTTTCTATAGCCTGATCTGGGCTCTGCCCAAGGCCCCCAGCCCAGGGGGGACTGGGGGGCTCCTGACCATCAGACCCAGACCTTGACGATGACCTTGGCAGATGGGGCCCGCAAGAGCTGTGGGCTCTGCTCGTGGAAAGGCTGCTGCTGGGCCCCAGGCTGGAGCAGAGGGATTTATTCCCACCTTGTCTCCTCCATGGGACAGTGCAAACAAAGTAACAACCATGCGACAACAACCACAGCAGGATCTAGTTATGCACCAACCAAGCCTCCAGGCTGAGCGGCTTCCACTCTCAACACCTGGCTGTAGGATCATTATAAAGGGGAGGAAACGGAGGGGTCATCCATCCAATATGTCACCAAAAAGGACTGCGTTCCTACTGTGCGCCAGGCACTACCCTTGGCTCCTAGGATGCAGTCGTGAAACAACCGGGCAGGTTTCTACTTGTAGGTGCTGGGAGGAGGGCGGGTCATGGGCGAGTGGTCAACTAGGCGCTGGATGTCGCCGGGCCTACTACAGAGACAGCGCCTTGAAGCAATGTCACCAGGCCTGACAGGGCCACTGTTTGGGCACCGTGGACAGACATGGCCTCTACGAAGAGGCAGGACCTGAGCGGAGAGAGGGAGTTGGCCATGGGCCCATCTGGAGATAGTGTCCTGGAGAGAGGGAAGGGAAGAGCAAAGGTCGCCATTGGAGGACCTTGTCTCGCTCCAGGCATAGCAGGGAGGCCCGCCCGAGGAGGGTGGGACTCAGAGGAAGGAGATAAGGAAAGGGCTGGATAAGGAGGAGGTGTGGTCCCTGGGGTTCTGCGCAGGGTCTGGACTTGATGGGTGGATGTGTTGGGAGGGTCTGAGCGGGAGGCTGACTTGACATAGCTGACATTTGGGATCCAACAGAAGGTGTGGCACTGAGGAGCCAGCTCTAGAGCCCACGGGGATGGCAGCTCCATCCTGATTCAGTCTGAAGGGCCAAACTGTGCTCTTGTCCCTAGGTAGTCATCCATCTCCCACGAGAGGCAGGGACCTTGGCATCCCTGGTGCTCAGCAGAAGGCCTGGCACAGACTCCAGGCCCGATTGCGCTCAGGAGTGGCAGACTCAGCTTCCGGTACCTCCCCTGACCCGGCAGAGGGTTTGGGAAAGTCATTGAAATCTAGGTGTCATTTTTTTTTTCCATCTGAAAATGGGGAAGGAAACCATATCCACCTTGTCTGTGGGCCCTGCCTGGAGAGGCTCAAGACACCCACTATGCGCAGGGCCTATGTGGGATAGGTGTTGGCCAGGGCTCTGCTGTCTGCTCTCACAACCTTATGCCTGACTGCTTAGAGGCTCAGCAGTGTCATGTGGCACCTGCCCTGCTCCACGGGGCAAAGCATACTCAGGTCACCTGTTGTGTGTGTGTGTATGTGCGCGCGCCCCTGTTCACCTGTGTTGACAGCACCTACAGCATCGCTGCCCTGGCTTGGTGGCTTTTGGGAACTTGACCTCTAGGGCTTGGGGAGGGAGACTGGAGACAGGAACAGTCCATCTGAGCTGCTATAACAAACTACTGGAGGCTGGATGGCTTAGAAACAACAGAGAGGTATTTCTCACTGTTCTGGAGGCTGGAAGTCCAAGATCAAGTGCCAGCAGCTTCTGTCTAAGGACAGCCTGCTTTCTGGTTCATAGATGGCCATATTTTTGCTGTGCCTTCATATGCAAAGGGGGTAAGGGAGTCTCCCTCCAGCCTCTTTCATAAGAGCACTAATCCCATTCATGAGGGCTCCACCCCCTCCTAATACCATCAGAACCTACTCACCTCCCAAAGACCACGCCTGATACCCTCACCTTGAGGGCAAGGATTTCAACATATGAGATACAGACACACGCACACACACACACACATATTTTTACATACAGGTCTTTGAACCCAGGGGTACTTAACCATGGAGCCACATCCCCAGCCCTTTTTTATGTTTTATTTAGAGATAGGATCTCACTGAGTTGCTTAGGGCCTTGCAAAGTTTCTGAGGCTGGCTTTGAACTCCCCATCCTCCTGCCTCAGCCTCCCAAGCCGGCTAGGATTACGGTATGTGCCACCGTGCCCGACCTCAATGTACGAATTTTTTTTTTAAATATATATATTTATTTATTTTAGTTTTAGATGGACACAATATCTTTATTTTATATTTATGTGATGCTGAGGATCAAACCCAGTGTCTCACGCATACAAGGCGAGCACTCTACCACTGCGCCACAATCCCAGCCCCTCAATGTACGAATTTTGATGGGGAAACAAACATTCAGCCCGAGCTAGTGGCTTCCTCTCACCACCATGTCCCTGGATTTCCTGCAGCTCCTTCTACACCCTCCGTCACAGTTTGTAATAAAGGACATGGTCATTCTGTTCCACCTGCCTGTGGGCTCCTGAGGGCCAGGTGGCTCCTGGATCTTTGTATCAGGGTACAACACAGTGTCTGGAGTCTCACTGGTGCTTTGGAAGTGACTGAGGAACAAATGAATGGTCCAGAGTCCCTGGAGTCTAGAGCCGCTGGAGTTACAGGATTCCCGACTCCACGTCAGCCACGTCACTACTCCTGTCTGGGCCTCAGTTTCCTCTTCTATGTCTTCATTCATTCATCTAGGGACGCTCATCTCTAGATGTGATGATCCCGTGTGTTCCAGGGATATGGAAATTAGAATCCATGCTTCCTCATGAAACTGGAAAGGGTCTCAGGCATGGACAGCAATCATTGCAGTGTCATGGGTAATGGTCTTTACGGAGGGCACCAAAGTGGCTCAGAGGAGGAAGTGGTGGACTCTGTGCTTGAAGAGAGGTTTCAGGATGGTGGGAATTTTCAGGATGTGTTCTTGAAGGGGAGGGGCTGGTGTTTGCTAGGTGCCCAGAAAGAGAAAGGGTGCTCTGGACCAAGGGAAAAATGCGGCAAAAATTCTGAAGGTACAGATGAGGCTAGAATCAGAAGTGTCTGGAGAACACTTCTCACACTTGCTTCTGGCCAGGAACGTGTGAGGAAATACGGGGCAGGAGAGGGCAGCCAATGGCTAGACGTTGAGGGACCTTGTTGACCATCTAAGCGTTACCCTGAAGGCAAATGAGAGCCATCGGTAGATTTTACGGAGGAAAATCACATGGTTGGGACTGCATTTAGATAAATCACTCCGCTGTGGCATGGACAATGGATTGGAGAGGAGCAAGACTGCAATTGACCAGTGACGTCAAGAGACTGTAGCCGTTAGCCAGGCAAGATGGGCTAAGGGCCTGAACAAAAGTCAGCACTGGTAAGAGTCACTTCTGCTTGTCTGCGCCGGCCAGGTTCTGTGTGAAACATCTGCAAATACGATTGCATTTCACCCTCCAGCTGCCCTGGGAGAAGGTGCTATGACTACATCACACCCCACACTACGATGGGGGTGGGAGCTCAGTCACATAGAGCTCGGCACCTACTGACCTATCCACTATAATCAATAATGCGAAATAACGAAGGCCGAGGTGGAGCAGGACTGGGAGTCCAGGGTTGGTTAGGAGGCAAGTCTTCTGGCCATCAGACTGTGGGAGAGGAAGGAATCAATCCCTCCTACTCAATCTCTGGGAGCCCAGACACATGAGCAGGCTTCCTGGCCCCTACACCTATAGGTCTAAGGTGCTGGGACAGTGTCCAAGCCAAGGAAGAGGGTTCCTGTATCATTCCCCTGGAGGGTGACACAAGGCCCGGCATTGAGGCCCGAGTCATTACTGCCTTTACCCCTCCCCTGTGGAGTGCTGGGAAAGGGAGCCCCACCCCAGAAGTTCAGGCCCTGGGAGAACATTTTTGTGGCCTCCCTGGTCTTTCCAGGACCCTGCCCCTCTCAAAGGGATGACTGGGTTCAGCCTGGACGTCGGGGCGGGTGCTCCTGTGTGTCACACTCGTGGGTGGGCCAGCTCAGCACTGGTCATCTCTGGGCCAGGCCCTGTCCTTCATTTGGCTGAGGCTGGCCAGCGCATGCTCCACCTCTGTGGGCCCTGAAGACTCCGGTGTCTGAGGAGCAGGGCAGAGTCCCTGGAGGTTCCATTTTGGTCCTGGGACTGCAGCTAAGGAATGGGACCTGCCTTCTAGTAAGTGGCTTCCAACCAGGAGAGTGGGTTCTGATTGTGTTCACTTCCTGGGCCACAGATTGAGGTCTGGCCTCCCCGCTTACCTCTGTGGATGCTCCCAGGACCACAGCAAGCGGGGCCAGCTGACATCAGGGGACCCCAGGACTGCACATAGCACCCCGGATTCACACCCCCGCAGTGACGCCGTGGCCTCCACCTGCAGCTCCGCTTTGTCTCCCGTAGGTCAGGGCGCCTGGTTTTGTTTTTTAAAAAATAAAACAGAACCTGACTCACAACTCAAGAGAGGCTACTGCCTGTTCAGAACCAAGGGCATCACCATGGCAACCACACCATCCATGAGCACTTGAAAACATCATTACCAACAGTGACCCTGCCTAGTCTGTCCCACCTCAGAGCAACCTGCAGCCTCTGCAGCTGCTTGGCCCTGAGCATGGAGACGGTGGATGGCCAGGCCTGGACTCCCCCAGAAGCATGGAGCAGAAAGTAGGGACCTCAGGTCCTCCTTCTCCTCATCTTGCCTGCATGCCACCTGCATCTCCATCTCAAAGGAGCTGAGAAGAGCTCTCCCATGCTGGGGCAGGTGCTAAGGGTGGATAAGGGGCCACACTTTGGAGCCCTGGATTCTATGATTGTACTTCTAAAGTTGTGGGAGGGTGCAGATGCAGAGCTCATGAGTCAGAAGTCAAGTCATGTGAGGGTGGCGAGCATGAGGATGACCAGGACTGGACGTTCACCACCAGGAGCCTCATGGAGTGGGAGACATTTTGTACATCTTGTTTCGGGTCTCTTGCTGGAATTATGTACCTGGAGGCAATGTAAATGGATAAATAAATTTTAATTAATAACAATATCTACCATTTATTGAGTGCTAAACTGTCTGCTAAGCTCTGTAAAACTTAATTTCTCAGATAGATAAATGGGTTAATAAAATGTGGTATATATACACAGTGGAATATTAGTCGACCATGAAGAAGAATGAAATTATAAAATTTGCTGGTAAATAGATGGATCTGGGGACATCATGCGAAGTGAAATAAGCCAGTCCCAAGAAACCAAAGACCGAATGTTCTGATATGTGGATGCTGACACACAATAAGGGTGGGTGGAATAGAAGTTTATTGGATTAGACAAAGGGGAATGAAGAGGAGCGGGGGGAATGGGAATAGGAAAGACAGTGGAATGAATCGGCCATGACATAACTTTCCTATGTTCATATATGAACATAGAAAATACACGGCCTTTGGCATTCCACATCACATACAACCACAAGAATGGGTTCCTACTTAGAATAAGTTATACTCCATGTATGCATAATACATCAAAATACATTCTAAGGTCATGTATATTTAAAAAGAACAAATTTTTTAAAACTTAATTTCATATAGAAAGCATATGATTACCCCTATTTTACAGATGAGGAAATTGAGGATAAAAGAGTTTAGCTCATTTCCTTTATGGAAGGGTGGAGTTGAGATTTGGGTTCAGGTCTGCCTGACGGGTGTCCCCATTATCATAGCCTAAGTCTCAACTGAGGTTCAAGCCACATGCTAAGCAGACAGAGGCTCCAGGCTTGTCTGGCTTAGGAAACATTCTCCAGGAGCCTCAGCTGATATTTCTCCTCCCCAAATGGTCTCTGGGGACTCTCATCAGAGTCCCTGGAGAGACTGAAGGGTTCTAGGCTCCCAATATCTGTTGCATGAGATCTTGGGGGGTGTGGGCTGCAGGATCATCCATTGTCGGCAACTTTCCGGGTTAAGCTTGATATTTGAGAATTTAGAGCTGACTTAGGTCTGGAAAAACAGGGACCACGTTGACACTGAGACATGGCCAGGGCCTGGCCCACCATGTGGCCCAGGGTAGAGGCTTGGCTCATAAGCATTGGCTGAACCTGAGGGAGGAATGAATGGGCCCCACCAAGTTGCCCCTGCCTCTCCAGGGCGAGCGTTCCCTTGGCTCCTGAGGGTTAGCCATCTCCTGCGGCACTTCCTTCACTCCACCAGGACCTGCCCACCCACACCTGTGACTTTCCCTACAGTGGGAGAAGCAGGGGACACCTGCTGCCAAAACAAAAGCTGCATTCTGTTAGCAAGAGCCAACTCGGCCCCTGAGCTGGCTTTCAAGCTACAGACCATCCCGGCTCCTGAATATGGTGGCTTCAGTGGCACCCACAGCTTAGAGAGGAAAGCGTGGGGTCTCCTCCTCTGACAAGTTTTGAACATAAAAGTGGATTTTATTTTTGGTACTGGGGATTGAACCCAGGGGTACTCGACCACTGAGCCCCATCCCCAGCCCTATTTTGTATTTTATTTAGAGACAGGGGCTCACTGAGTTGCTTAGCAGCCTTGCTGTTGCCGAGGCTGGCTTTGAACTTGCGATCCTCCTGTCTCAGCCTCCAGAGCCACTGAGATTTACAGGCATGTGCCATTGTGCCCAGCTAAAGGTGACTTATTTATCAGAACAAAATACCCAAATAAGGTAATGAATCTATAAGGTGATGAATCTATAATGTATATTATGGAATATCAGTCACTAAAAATTTAGAATTGCCAAAATATTTAATGAGAAATATTCACTGACAAATAAGAGGAGAAAAAAACAAGATATTAATTATATACACTGGCAAGGCTCCCCCCCCCCTTTCCTTTCTTTATTCTCTCTCACTCTCTCTCTCTCTCTCTCTCTCTCTCCCTTTCCCTCTCTATTTTTTTTTTCTTTTTGGTACTAGGATTGAACCCAGTGGGGTTCAAAATAATAATGAAAACTAAATTAAAAAGAATGAACTGTATGTTTCCAATTTTACTTTAAATTAGACTGGGTGATTTATGAACAACAATATTCATCGCTCACAGTTCTGTAGACCTGGAAGTTCTAAATCAAGACATTTTTACACATTGACATATAAACAGAAAAAGCAGACAGAATGTTAAAAACTAAAATATTAGCAGAATTAATTCACAGTGGGGAGGCTACGGGGATTTTTCATGTTCTTTTGTTTGTGTATCTGTTTTCTCCAAGAGTGTATTGCCTTTTTTTTAATCTTTATTTATTTATTTCTATGTGGTGCTGAGGATCAAACCCAGTGCTTTACCACTGAGCTACAGCCCCAGCCCCAGTATTACTTTTTAAGTAAGAAAAAATACTAAGACATAAATGGAATGATCCTAGTGAGATTGATATGGATCTTAACCATTAAAAAATACCTTTTTTGGGTCTGGGGTGGTGGCCCAGTGGCAGAGCGCTTGCCTAGCATGCGTGAGGCACTGGGTTCCATCCTCAGCACCACATAAAAATAAACAAATAAAATAAAGGTATTCTGTCCCTCTACAACTACAAAAAAGTTTTTTTTAGAAATACCTTTTTCATGATTATATGGAAAAAAAAAAGCCCTGAAAAGATGTGTGCTAATGTAAATAAGGACCCGAGAACTGTTCAAATATATTGCTAAGGGGGAAAAGTTATTCAACGATATGATTCCATTTTTTGTAAAAAGAATAAAATGATAAAATAAATGCTAGAAAAAGAACTGAAAGGAAACAAACCAACATCAATGATCTGGTTCTAGAGGAGAGATTCTGGTGATTCTTATTTTCTCCATTATATTGAGTGTTTGCTAAAATTTCCCAATGAAACAAGGATATTCTTATTTATTTTGCTTTATTTTGGTGCTGGGGATAGAACTCAGGGTCCCACTTATGCCCAACGTGCATTCTACCACAAAGCTACACCCCAGACCCTAGTCTTATCTATTTAAAAGTGTCATTTAGCGGTGTTTTAATAATACAGAAGAGCACATTGCAAAGCATAATAAAACACACACATTTCTCCTGCCCCAAAAGTTGACACTGCTTTGTTATACTGAATTCCTGCCTTTATTTTTAAGAAACGAACAGGTCGCACTTATGAATGTCTCTCATGACCATTGGAAGTGTTTGAATGAGAGATTTAAACGTCCTTTCTGGGACAGCCCCGGGTGCTGTGCAGGGAGGCCAACAGGCCAGCTCAGGGACTTTTAAGTCCCGTCTACCTTCAGCCTGAGGTTTGGCTCCAAGTGACTGTTTCCAGCAGCGAGTCGGCCTGGGTGCCAGGGCGCCAGATTTGCCTGGCGCTTCCCGTGGAATCTACAGTGGCAGGGGCTGGAGGAGGTGAGGAGCTGGGAGCGCTTCCCTCCTGAGCTCCGCTGGTGCCCAACTAGTGTTTACGTAAAGGGTGGGGCCTGAGGCTCCCGCTCTGGGGCCTTTGCTCTCAGGGGAGCTGGCCCTGGGGCAAGCCACAGGAAAAGATGGGGAAACCACTGTCTTCTTCGAGGCCCAGAGGCCGCAGCTGGCAGGGTTCTGGGAAAGGAGGGCCCAGCAGCTAGGTGGCCAAGTGGCCGGGAGAGAGGGTGGGGATGCGGAAGGAAGGATGAAAGAAGGGAAGAGGCGGAAGCTGTCACATTCACCTGCCCATGGAAAGGCATCATGCCCAATGAACAGATGAGGAAACCAAGTCTCAGAAGGAGTAATGAAGGCATTTGCCCAAGAGTCACAGTTCCTGTGAGTCCAGGCTGAGATTCAGACTGACTCCCGGGCTCCCACTCCTGATTCACACAGGCTGTACCCTGTGGGGCTGAAGTGAGGGACTGGAGCATGGCTGGAAGGTCACTGGAGGTTGACCTCCGAGGGTAGTGGGTCTAGGGACGAGATATTCTGCAGCAGCCTATCCTCACCTGGTGGGCCACCAAGGTACCAGTCACCTTCTGGCTTGGAGTCTCAGAGAGGTTGGTCAAGTCTGAATTGATGAGTGCCCTGGTAGCCTCTCGTTTTGACTTTGTAGAGAACAAGGGACCAGAGTCAACTCTCCAGGAAAACAGCTGAGCATTTCCTAGGAATCGAGACACGGATGAGAGCGGCAACCACCCAGCCCTTCCCACCCAGACAGCAAATACTGCCAGCCACACACATGCACGCGCACACACACATACACAGCCTCAGCAGAGGCCAGCCTCCTAGTAGACCATCCTTTTCAAGCCTTCCCCTTGCTTTCAATATCTGTCATACATCCCAAGTGTGGGACTAGGACGGTCCCCTCCTGCACTCAAATGCCAGCCCCAGTGCCTGCTTGGTGAGAAGCCCTAGGCAGAGACACCACAACTGATTGGGATACTGGCCCTTCCTCATTCTGGCTGTGTGACCTTAGGCTGGTTCTTTAACCTCTCTGAGGTTCAATGCCTTTATAAAATGGGGATATCATTGATGATGACAACATATCATACCTCTTCAGCAGGTGGAAGACAAAGCCTAATAATACACAGTGATCCCTTGACAAATAGAAACACCTGGGAGAGTGCGTGAGGTTTGTGGGGCTCCTCCGCCCCCTTCACCTGCTCCCCGTCTCAGACTAAAATGGCAGGAGAGATGCAAAGCCTCCGTCTCCTCCTCAGGGGCTGAAGATTTCGCAGCTGGGACTCCCAGCTGACACTGAGCAAAAAGAGGATGTACCTGAGTCTGAGGTGCCAGGGAAATGGGCACCAGTCTTTGGAGTGGAGCCAACATATGGCCCCCCAATTCACAGACCCTCAAATCTTGGCACATCCCAGTTTGACTGCCCCACACTGGGAACCCCCTTTGGTCCCCTGCCCCTGCTTTCTGAAGGTCCTCAGAGGCAGACCATTTGACCCAGGTGCTGTCCAGTCTATTGTTGTTAATAATGACACCACTGACTGGCTCTCCAGGGGACTCGCCAAGCTCTGTCTCCTTCCATCCACCCAGCAACCATGGGAGGGGGACCATTATTTTACCTATAGCACAGGTGGGGACACTGAGATCCAGAAAGGTTTAGTAACTTGCTGAGGTCATATAGATAAGTGGTGGCTCAGTTGGGATTCTTTTTATCCTTTTTTTGGTACCGGGGATTGAACCCAGAGGTGCCATCGAGCCACGTCCCTAGCCCTTTTTATATTGTATTTAGAGACCGGGTTACTTTGAGTTACTTAGGGCCTTGCTAAGTTGCTGAGGTTGGCTTTGAATTTGAGATCCTCCTGTCTCAGGCTCCCAAGCCGCTGGGACTACAGGCATGTGTCACCTTGCCCCGCCCAGTCGGGATTCTTATGGAAGCCGGGAGAACGTGAGTGACAGATGAATCCTGACGGACAGGAAGGCATTCTACTGCCTCAGACCTGCCTGTCACCAAGGCTCCTGGTCTGAGATCCATTGGGCTGCAGAGTTCTGTTCACGGTCACCTAACCTAGCACCCTAGGTGCATACTGGTGACTAGAATGGGGCTTCTGGTCACCCTCACATTTGGGAGTTTCAGGCCACTTTCCCAGAGAGACTCTGCCCCAATTCCCAGCTGGCCTGGGGTAGGCAGGGTCCCGTTGGGAGACCTGAGCCCAGGATCCATGGAGGGAATGTTGAGAGGGCACTTGGGCACTTGGCATCCAGAGATCGCAGCAGTGAAAACTGTCACTACTCCCATGTCTGGAAAAACAAAGGGAGGAGGTGGTGGGTCAAAAGCTCAGGAGTAGGGCTTCCCAGTGGGAGCCGGAGCCAGAGACGCCACCAAGGCTGGGGAAGGGGAGAAATATCCAGACCTCTTTTCTCCTGCCCCCATCTTCCTCTAGCACCTCTTCCTGGGTCAATCTAGTCAAAAGCCAGTTGGCAAGGGGGCCTGACGTTTGTCATTTGACCTCTACAATGCCGAACAGAAAAGAGAAAGGCAGGAAATAGAAGTGACAAACGATCGGGACCCACACCTCCCCAAGGCCACCTCCTGCTTCCACGGCCACCCCTCATCTGCCGCAGGGCTCCTGGTGAGTAGAGGGCAGGTAATAAGGTTCCCAATGTGGAAAAGCACTCTTCCCTCAGGAAGAAGACCTCCTCCTAGCCCTAGGCCAAGCCTCTTTCCTGACCCAGCCCTGGTTGGGTTCAGTAGACCTTGACTGCCCTTTATAAACTTGACCTGGACTACCTGTTGGTCTCCACCGGCCTTGTCCTTCAGTGCCTGTTTCTCTCTGGTCCTTTCTCCTGTCAGCACTGACTTCCCAGAGCTGGGGCCTCACCATGCCTGTCCAAGTTACAAAACCCAAGGAGCAGCCACCAAATTCCAAAGACCTCACACCAAGTGCTCTGGTTAAGAATCCAGGCTGGTGTGGCTCTCAGGCCTGAGGTCAGTTCAGCTCTGTCACTAATTCTGAGCAAGCGGTTTTACTTCTCCAAGCCTCAATTTTCTCATCTTTAAAATGGAATAGCGCAGGATACAGTGGCACATGCCTGTAATCCCAACAGCTTGGAAGGCTGAGGCAGGAGGATCACAAGTTCAAAGCCAGTCTCAGCAAAAGCAAGGCACTAAGCAACTCAGTGAGACCTTGCCTCTAAATACATACAAAATAGGGCTGAGATGTGGCTCAGTGATCGGGTGCCCCTGAGTTCAATCCCTGGTACCCTCCCCGACAAAAAAATGGAACAGTGATAATACATACCCACAGTGTGTTGTGAAGATAAAATAAGCTAATACAGGTTGAGTGCTGAGCACAGTGCTCAGCACATAGTAATTCTTCTGGAAGCATTAACTCTAAAAGAGAGCTTGGAATCAATTCAGACTCGAGAGGAAGCATCTCCGGACTCCTGCAGCCCTGGCTGAGCAACTCATCCATTTACTAGTGGCCTCCTTGAGAGCTAATTCTTTCACATTCAAAAGATGAGGCAGACTTTCCTCCTATGCTTCCCCAGGCTGCACAAGGGAGCAGGGAAGTGGAGCCCTTATGGATAGAAGAAGGAAATATTGTGTGTGGAACTGGCATGCCGCCATCTTGGTCCCTAGTGATGGCAGTCTGAATGGCTGAGCACTGGGCACCAGGAATCTGAGTGTCCCAGATGTAGGCTCTGACTGATGTCTGAGCCTTACAGTGGCCCTGTATGTCTGTTTCCCAGCAGGGCCAGCCTCTGGTCTTATCTGGAAGAACAACAGCATGACAGTGTAGGCTCTCCTTAGGGTTTTCTCCTCTGTGCTGACAGCAGGAGATCTAGTAGACACCACCCCACCCCACCCCCGCCGCAAGAAAAAGCCTTTCATGTAGCATAGTAGTATAGAATCTTGGGATTTTACAACTTCCAACAGAACCTCAGGCAGTTAGTGCTGGAAGAGGCCTTCTGCAGAGCCACAGGACTTAGAAGAGGAGCCCAGGGGGATCTCCCATGAGGCTGTGCATGGTTAGCTCTAGAGGGGTCTTCACTCTGAATGGCAGATGGGCTTCTTTGGAAGAGGCCTCAGATGGAGCCATGGGATTTGGAGTTGGGTGGTCCTAGCTGTTCTTGCTGGAAGGTGTGCCAGACTGTGTCCAGACCAATCCCCTTATTTTATAGCTGAAGCCTCAGTTCCCTGAATGCTGTGGTTTGGATAAGAGGCCTCCAAAGGCCAAGTGTTAAAGGCTTGGTCCCCCACCTGTAGCACTATCAGGATGTGGCAGACCCTTTAGGAGTTAGGGCCTGGAGCGGGGAGGTTAGGTCACTGGGGGTGTGCCCTTGAAGGACATACTAGGATCCACCCACTCCCAATCTGTGCTTGCTTCCTGGCTGCTGCAAAGTGAACAGATCTCCTCCTCACACACTCCCACCACGATGTGCTGGGTTGCCACCAGCCCAAAGCAAGAGGGCCAAGTGACCGTGGACCGAAACCCCTGAAATCACGAACCCAAATAAACCTTTCCTCTCAGGAAATTTTCTCACCATGATGGAGAGCTGACTCACAAAATGTGTAGGAAGCTGGGGGGGTGAGCCTGAGAATTTTCTGAAGATGAATTCCATGCGATGGCGTTAGAAGTTCAAGTTGGGCAGACGGAAAAAGGAAGGCTTGCAGCTCATCTGAGAGGTTGTCATTGCAAGTACAAGAACATTGGCAAATGTGTGTTCCCTCTACAGTTATTGACAGCTGTGACTTGGGCTCTGTGCTAGGCACACAGGGCTGTGAAGCAGAGTAAAACCTTGTAAAGTAACCAAACAACAAAAACAAAAATCCAACCCAAACTGGCTTCAACCAAAGGATGTCCATTGGCTCACTTAGCTGGAAGATAAGAGGTAGGGTGGATTTTATGGACTGAATTATTATCCTCCACTTTTTTTCTTTTATATTGAAGCCCTAATCCCCAGTGTGACTATAGCTGGAGAAAGGGCCCTTTAAGGAGGTGATTAAGGTTAAATGAGGTCATGAAGGTGAAGTCCTAATCAGATAGGACCGGTGTCCTTATAAGAAGGGGATAAGACTCCAGAGATCTCCTTCTGCATGCACACACAGAGAAGAGATCATGTGAGGCCACAGTGAGAAAGATGGCCGCCATGTACCAGCCAGGAAGCGAGGCCTCACCAGGAACTGTTTCTGATGACACCCTGATCTTGAACTTTGGTGGAATTTTGTCACAGCAGCCCAAGCAGATGACTGCTGTGAGCTTCTAAGTTGGTCTGTCTAGAAACTGATTCCTTTCTGGGTGGTTCTCTTGACCCTGCTCTTCTCTATGCATAGCCTCCCTAGGCTGGTAGCAAGGGGTCTGCAGCTCAGCAGTGTTCAGAAGGACAAAAAAAGAGGTTATTCCACGACACTCTTTTATGAAAACAGGAGCACTTTTTCGGGAAATCTCTCATCCAACTTTCCTTCTATCTTTTGCCCTAAGCAGGTCACATGCTCAGTCCTGAAACAATTCCTGAGACCTGGAAAGGCCAGGCCCTATGCATTTTGTAGAGTGTGGGAGAAGTTGCTGTAATACTGAATTGTAAATAATAGAAATTTATGTCTCACTGGACATAGTGATGCGTGCCTATAATCCCAGCGGCTCTGGAGGCTGAGGCAGAAGGATCAAAAGTTCAAGGCCAGCCTCAGCAACTTAGTGAAGTCCTAAACAACTAAATGAGACCCTGGCTGAAAATAAAATATAAAAAGGGATGGGGATATGGCTCAGTGTTTGAGTGTCCTCGGGTTCAATCCCAGGTACCAAAAAAAATAAATAAATAAAGGTAAAAGCTGAAAATATATGTGTTTAAAAAGAAAGAAAGAAATTTATGTCTCTTTCACATAAGAGGAAAGCAGTCCGAGACTGCTGGGAAGGCTTGGCCATCCTTCACATGTTTTTCTTCTCTAGATGCAAGGAGACTGCTTCAATTTCTATCATCTCCAAGCCAGAGGGAAAAGGACAGGAGAAGGGTTGGGGAAGCACATGCACATTCCTTTGAGGGCACAGCTTAGAAATGGTACAGTCATTTCTGCTCATGGTCTATTGGTGAGAACTTGGACACATGCTGGGAAATGTAGTCTTCAGGGAGGCAGCCATTGGCTCAGTGGAAAATCAGTTCCATTCTTAAAGGAGAGTGGATATTAGTGAACCAGGAACATCTTTGCTTCACACTGACTAATTTAGGACCAGAATCAATTCTTGGGAAGGGTGGTGGGCCCATCCTTGGGGCCTAAGAAGGGGTCAGGTCCCACTAAGGCCCATAGGCTTGCATAAGCCTCTGTATCCTGAATCTGCTTGCTATAACAGTTTAGCTGGTACATTTAATTATACCCTGTGCCTTGTATTTCCTTGGCTTCTCTTAGGAAGCTGAAAGGAGAGAATGGATATTTGATAGTCGACCAGCAAGGTCTACTTCATTAACCTGCCCATGAAGTCCTCAGATTCTAAGGGGAATGACAGATTTAAGCATATAATTATGGGTCAACGTGACATTTGGTAAACTAGCAGTGTTATATAAAGCCCAAATAAAACAAAGGGAAGAATTAAGAATAAGCATCTTAGAGCCAGTAAGGATGGGGTACAGTTGGCACGTACCTGTAACCCCAGCTACCTGGAAGGAGGAGGCAGAAAGATTGCAAATTTGAGGCCAGGCTTGGTGACTTAATGAAACCCCATCTCAAAATAAAAAAAAAATAAAAGGGCTGGGGGTGCAGCTCAGTGGTAGAGTACCCCAGGGGTTCAATCCCCAGTACTGAGAGGAAAAAAGAAGAGGGAGAAGAGAGCAATGAGTTCACTTTGGCCCCTTAAGGGACATGTGGGACTTTCCCTAACGGTTTTGGTTGGGAAGAGCACTTCCGACAGAGAACAGCAAAGGGATGGAGGTGTGCACACCCCCACCCAGGGAGGCTGGTGGTATGGTGGGGGAGGGGTGGGACTCTGGGAGGTAGGCGGGGCTCAGTTTATGAAGGGCACCTGAAGGCCAAGCGCAGGACATAGGCTGACAGACCTCTGGAAGCCGTGCAGGATTTTTAAGCCAAGGGAGACACAGTTAGATGTATGTCTTTCTCTGGAGAATGACTCGTTTGGAAGTTATGTCTCTAATTTGGTTGAGTAATGAAGAGAGTCTGCATCAGATCAGGGTTTTGGTGGTGGGAACCAAGGCCAGGAGACAGTTTGCAAGGAGATTTCGTGGAAGGAGGACAGAACTTGGTAACTGGTTGATGGAGGAGGGTTGAGTGAGGACGAGGCGATTGGTGGTTTAAATATGGTTAAATATGATCCTAAGTTTACATGCTGTGCTAGGAACCCGAGGAGGAGGACAGGAAATGCAAATTTTGGGGATGAGGGGAGAAAATGCTTCTCCATTGTCCTAACCCTGGTCCATAACAAACTTCTTTGGGATACTTAAAATATGGCACACTTCATTCAAGGTGTCTGAACACTGTCCCTGGTCTGCAGAACACTCCCCACCCTTGAGTATCCATTGACTAATTTCTCATTTCCTCCAAGAGCCTCTTTTTTTGGGTGGGGGGCACTAACAGGGGATTGAACCCACAGGCCCTTAACCACTGAGCTACATCCCAGTTCTTTTTATTTTGAGGCAGAGTCTCACTAAGTGGCTTAGGGCCTTGCTAAACTGCTGAGGCGGGCCTTGAACTTGCAGTCTCCCTAGTTGATGGATTAGAGGCATATGCCGCCATGCCTGGATTCCAAGAGCCTTTTTTGAATGCCTAATCTGGGTCAGAAATTCTCTTTTATATTCTGTAGTCCCACATCGTTCCCTTTCCACGCCTCTCGCAGGTAGTTTTGGAATGCCTGACATACCCAACAAGCTGGTCATTCCATGAGGACAAGAGCCACATCTGCCTCATTCTCTGCTTTGTTATTAATCCTGAGTACAGTGCTTGGTACCCAGTGGGCACTTGTCCTGGCATCCAACAACTGCCACTGGCAATAACATTTGGTCAATACTTTGGATCTGGACCTACTCAGATGTGACGGAAGCCCATGAGGCTTCCATGGGGATAGATGATGTGACCCCTCTGTAGATTACTCTAGGCCAGCAGCTCTCAACCAGGGGTGACTTTCCCATGTGGCAGGTTTGGGGCATTTTTGACTACCATGACAGAGTGAGTGTGTGTGTGCTACTGGCATCAAGAGGGTAGAGACCAGGCACACTGCTGAATATCCCACAATGCACAGGACAGCTTCCCACAACAAAGAACTATCCAGCCCAACTTGTCAATAGTGCCTAAGCTGAGAAACCCTGCTGTGAAGACCAGGGAGCCAGCTGGCAAGGCCAAGTTCCAATGTGTCCCAGTGGCTGCTATGGCCCAATTGAGTAAGAGCAGGAGAAGTTTAGCGGCTGTCACAAGAAATATGGACTTGTGATGTCCAGCCAGGAACCACCTTGGACTGGGCTTCAGTGAAAGGCCCCAACACCTTGGGCGGTTTCCCCTTAACTGAACTCCCAGCCATAAGCCCGGCAGGCCCAGCCTGGCGCTTGCTTCCCTCTGACTCACTCTGCTGGGTTTCTCGGCTCTCTGGTGCAAGGGCACCGCGCTCTCTTCCCGCCCCATCTGCCTCGCTGATTATTTTCAGCTCGGCTCGCAGAGGCCCAACGCTGCAATTACTCCCCAACCTCAATGGCTCCTTCTGAAAATAACATTTGGGTCGAAGAAAACCTCAGTCTGGTGGGCTGGATTTTATATGAAACGGTTAAAGCCGTGGGTGTGGGCATGGGGTGGGGGTGGGAACAAGGGAGTGGCCCAGTGGTACAATTAAAAGAATCTGGAAGAAGGGAAAAGGAAGGGAAGTGATGAGAGGGAAGCGGTGGTGGTGGTGAGGGCTGTTGCGGAGCGAAAATATACCTACTGTGCAGGGGTCAAGCCATACGCCAGGTTCCTGTGCCTCTAATTGAAGGTTTTGTTGGCTGCAATAGCCCCACCCCTCCCCCATCTTTGAAGCCTGGGAAACTCATGTCTGCCTGGGGCCAGAAGAATTAGCCTATGGGCATGCCAATCTTTATCCAAGCTAGTGACCAAATTTTCCAACCCCAAAATAGGAGACACATGGTTTCACATAGGGTATTTTGTTCTCTGTCCTGAAAAAAAATGGCATTCTGGGAAATGTAGTTTCAATGCTGATAGGTGGAACTTCTGAGCAGTTCCATGGTCCGCGGAGGAGAGCAGATAGGACTCGCACCAGGATTCTCCCGGACACCAGAGACCCATATGGGTTACTTTAGGGAAGAGAAATGAAACACCAGAAATAGGAAACCTTCTCCTCCCCAGGATGTAGGGGTGAAGAGAGAAATATCTAGAAGCACCTTTTGGCTTCAACAAAAGGCGGAACAAAGCTTAGCTATGGAGTCACTGGACTTGGGTTCAGTTTCAGATAGTACTAACCCCCAGGGACCTCCAGCAGCAGCAGCTGAGGCTCTCTGAGCCTTTATTTTGTCATCTGCTAAGATGGCAGTAGGGACAGAACCTACCTCCTGCGGCTACTGTGAGATGATCAGAGGTGACACACGTGCATTTGACACGCACTAAACAGGCTGGAGCTCAGGGGTGCTGCCCTTGGAAAGAACGCCTGGACGCTGGGTGGGACTGAGTGGGTCCATCCTGCAAGAGACAGATTCTGGAGCCCTGTTCCTTACCCTAGTTATTTCTGCCCATTATATGTCACCAGTTGGGTTTGCCCTATGGGGACCTTTCAGAGCCATGGTGCCAAGGGCAGGTGACCTGGGGAGGCCAGAGGGTCCTTCTGCCTCCTCTGTGGACGTCGCCACCCCTGTGGAGCTGGAAGGAGAGGGCCTGCCTAGTTGTAATGGGTGCCCACGGTGCATCAGCACTGAGCTAGGCGCTGCAGACACACCTGCCAGCAAGGTCGAGGCTCAGTGCTCAAGGATCTCCAGGTTCAGCGAGGGGAGGGGAAGCAGGGAATTATTACACACAGTGGTGGTAAATGCCACAATCCAGGTAAGAAAAAAAGCCCAGAGGACACACTGGAGGGGCCCACACCCATCCGGCCTTGGTAGGAAGGAAGAATCCCCCGAGGAGAGACTTCTAGATTGAGAGAGAAGTCCTGAGTTGGCCAGACAGGAGGTATGGGAAGAAACTATTTCCTTATTGATAGATAAGGAATCTAAAAGGTTCAGTTCCCACAGTGCCGGCAGAACTGGTATTTGAACCCTGCTTGTCGTGATTCTCCCTCTCCTTATGCCAATATCCCTGTGCTGCCCAGTTCCCTATCGGCCTTCATCCAGGCCCTGACATTTTCCAGAGACTTGCTCTGGAAAAAGGACTAGGATTTGGATAATCCTACTCCTGGTCCTCCTTGCCTAGGACAGCTATGTACGTAGTGGAATTTGTCTCCTGGCTATGTGATCTTAGGCTAGTTGCTTAACCTCTCTGTGCCTCACTTTCTTTTCCTGTGAGATATAGACAACATCCACCTCCTAAGGTGGTCATGAGGAATTAGAATGCATTCAATGCTTAGAACCCAATAGCTATTATTACCTCCAGAGTTTCAAGACAATGTTAGCTAACATATATACATTTTTAAAAATTCTGAATTTATTTTTCAAGCTGTGGTTTTGCTAATATTATTGCTTAGGTCAAGAATACATTAAAAAAGGGGAATCGATTTAAAGTTAATTTAGAAAAAAAGTTAATAAAATAAAAAAGTAAATTAAAGATATAATATTGATGGAATGTGGGTAGGAGAAAATCATAAAGACAATACCTGAATGGTTGATAATTTTGAAAAACAACCTATGATGCCATGTTCCCTCCTTCAAATTAAACCACAGGCCAACGAGGCCTGACTGAGGAGCTTTAGAACCCCGACTGCGTCTGAGATTGGGAGGCTCGGGAAGGGAAGTTGAATCCAAAGGCCCAGCTCTGGAAACCAAAAGCCAACTCCTCCACTTCATTCTCCCAGTGCGTTTGGGGGCGATTCGGGCCTCTCTGATTTTTTTTGGATCACTGGGTCAATCAGTCAGCCAATGCCTCGGGAGAAGTTTAATTAAGCTCAGATCGCAGGCGCGAGCTGCCAAAGGTCTCCCCGCCCTCCGGGCCCCGCCTCCAGCACATCTGGAGAAAAGCTTCTCCCCCTCCATCAGCCCGGCGGGGGCAGGGCTGCAGCCCGCGCATGCGCTTCGGTCCGGCGCCAGGCGCCCCACGGCAGGGCTCGACTCCCAGAGCTGCGTTGCAAACTGTTGCATCAGACAGCAAGCAGCCGGCCGGGCAGCCAGGGTTTCTAGGAAGATAGGAAGGGTTTGAGCTCCTCTATGGTCGCTTGGGAGCGCTGGCTGTCACTCACGGTGTTTATAAGCCGGTAACAGGATCCCCTAAAATCTCAAGCTTGCGCGGGTTCGGGGAGGGCTTCTGCCACAGGTGAAACTCGACTGCTTCTGCCCCCGCCCAGCGCAGGCCCCAGCGAACTGGATTCCGTCTGCTTTATTAATGGCAAAGACCCTGAAGGAATGAGCTGGGTTTGATTTCTCTTCCCGAGTACAAGAATGCCCCTGAGGAATTTCACACTCTGTGAAAGTGCAAAACTAATTTCCCCAGACAAGCACTGTAGCCGGTTCCCAACAGGGCTTGGCAAGATCCCAGCAGGAATGTTCAGCGGTTTCCAAATCTCTTTAACCCAGCAGCTGCACACGTAGACTGCTGCGTTAGGAGACCCCTTTGGCCATCCCTGACCCCTTGGTGGGAGGACCCAGGTCCTTCCCAGACAGGTCTTTCTTCTGGCATATTTCAGTCTTCCATATTAGGGAGATTTGGGACCTCAGCCAGTGAATGCACAACCACAGACTCTTGCCCAGGCGGCGCGCAAAGAATTTCCCTTCATTCGAATAGGTCGGCGCAAAAGCTGACCTCCTTATTGTCCCTTATTCCTCCAGCCTCTGGGCCACTGCCTTCCTCAAAGCGACAGAAAATAATGCTCTTATCTAGAAGGGATGGGACAGACTTGGGGGTGAGAAAGTCAAGATTTGTAAGAATACTGATTTGGAAATCCCTTTCTAAAGGGATTTTCAGGGACAAAATCTGAATCTTAACATTCAATCCTCTTTTTATTGTTTGGGAATGGGTCAAGTCCAACATCATCCAGTAGTAATGGATTTTCCAGATAAACAAAAACTGGCAATTTACCTTAAACATTTTGTCTTTTTGGGGGTGTGAAGAGCGAAAGTCCCTTCCAATTGGATAATCCTGACAGCTACAACAAGCCCAGAGTTCTTTCTTCCCCTCATTATTGTGAATCACTTGATCCCAAGATTCAATTTAAAAAACAAAAATGACCTGGAAAACTGGTAAGCATTATCCAGTGGGTCCGTTGCCAGACAGTCACTGTCGTTTGTTTAATCCAGCATTTTCCTGTGAACAGTGGAGAATTATGTCACTATGGGATTTTCATTGTAAGAGATGCTTCCTAAGTGTGGCCTAGCTAGCTCAGTCATCATTAGCAGCGCTCTTATGAGCTGAAGGAATGACAACTAGAAAGGACAGGAAAGAATGCAAGTGTTGGACCTAGAACATTCCCAAGCCCTGCTTCCGAGGGCCCAGAACTGCTGTCAAATTGATATCACCAGGACAGGGATCTGGGGTCCGAGGACATGATGTCAGGGAGCTGTCAGGAGCTGCCAGGATGTCAGAAGTGTCTGAGCAATGGTCTCTGGCTGGAGAAGCAAGCCATTTACTATTGTAGGACCTGGTATGGAAGTTGGAGTCAGGAGGTCAGGATCCAGGTGAGAGTGGGAGAAGGTGACCTCTGATGAATTCATGTTGGGTTCCTCACTGCTGGATACCCCCAGTACCTTTATAGAGTGGGATCTCAAGACGTGCTTGTGGAGTGAAGGCACTGAAAACATGGCAGAAGGTGTCAGGAAGGACAAAAAAAGTCCAAGAATTTAGCAGGAAGCAGCCTGGGACTGCCCAAGCTCTCTTGAATTGGGTGATGAGGAAAATTCTTCTTGTTTAAAAACAGAGAAATAGAGCCAGAACTATTAAGTGACAAGTCTCATGAGGTCCTTGCTGCCTTGATTTCTCTGTCTGAAAAAGCCACCAGTTGGTGATTTCAGAGCTAAGCATTATTCTATGGTAACCAAGTAATGTGACATCATCAACAGTTGCCTTACCTTGACTGAATTTCCAGACCAAACATCTGGAAAAGTAGGAGTCTGACAGAGTGACAGACTCAGAGGACAGGAAAATCCCCCTAGATTGCATTTTAAGACCATAAGCACAGTGGTGGCCCAGATGGTTAGAGGGTGTAGGCATTCACTACAAGTGTGATTGTGTTCCCACATCTATTCAGCAAGTGCAAATTCTAGACACTATACCCAGCCTGGCCCAGACAGAGCTCTTATTCTAAGGGCTTATGCTCTAAATTCCTTGTGGAAAATCTGTCTTTGAAATGTTTAAAGCACCTCATTTAATCCTCATTTCCACTTCAAGTCATGTCCCTCCTTCCTGAGAACCCACCACATTTTAAGTTTGTATCTGGCTTTCCTTCTGTTTTTGCTATTTATGTGCCAATTTAAAGGGTGGGGAGAGCCACATTAATTTTAAAATGAAACGCAAATAGCAAAATGAGACTTGGTTAAAGCAAAAACCACAGAAGGGATTTTTTTTCCCTCCCATATTTTTCAGATTTTCCTAGAACCACCTTTATTTCCTTAGAGCCCAGACATAGAAAGTGAGTGGGCCTCTCCGGATGCTCTTCCAAGTAGAAGCGAAAAACCTTGGTCCTAGTCTCTAATAGCACCTTTAGGGTTTGTTTTTCTGTTTCAGATATTTGAGTCCCAAAGTGGAGCCCAGAAAGCTAGTCAGTCCTCAGTTCAATGGGGCACTCTAGTTAGTTTAAGGTTGTATATCCTACCTCTTTTGATCAGTGTGTCTCCTTGTACATCCTGGTGACGGGGACATGACTTAAAATGTAAATACTCCTGGTGGAATCCCAGCTTTGCTACTTACCAGTTTCCTGACACAGTCACCCATCAGGTAGGAACGATACCCAGACCTCTCAGAGCTGTAGTGAGAATCAATGAGTTAAGACATATAAAGGGCTTGGCCCAAAAGAAGCCTTCAATAGGCGGTAGCTATTATGAAAATAGAACCTTTCATCTGTCTACTCCTTCTTAACCACCACCACCCCTCTAATTTTGGAGAAAGAAAGAAAATTCGTTATCTATTCCAAGAGGATGATTCGATTCGTCCCCATTTTAAATCACCCAAGGGCCCACCGGAAGGGAAGACAAGGTCGAGTTGGATTTGCGAACTCCAGGGCCTTTTAATGGAATGGGATCAGTATCTCGCCTCTCAGCAGGAGGTGAATCAATCCGTGGTGCAGGGCGTGGGGAAGCCTTGGAGGCAGATGGTGGGGTGACAAAAGCGCAAAAGATGGAGAAGCGAAGTCAGGTAAAGCAGATTCAGTACTGTCGGGAGGGCTCTGAGGCGTGCCAGCCCCCGGGAAGAAAGCTTCTTGATCCAGGGTTGAGTCCAGGCATCCCTAGGTGGAGGTATGCCTGCCCCTAGGTCTGGTGACCGTGGGACTCTAGGCGCGTGCGGCAGCGCCCTCTGCCGGCTGCGCGGGGCAAACCCTGGGCCAGGCTCCGCGGCTCCGCAAGTGGGACTCTGGATCCCTCCCTCTGCATCCGCCCCCGCTCCTTCCCTTCCCAGGACCGCGCGCCGGGTCCAAGACGAGATTCCCGCAGATGCGTTCCTTTTCTAAACCAGAGGGCCAAGCAGGGACGATGCTCGGAAACACTCGATGCACCAGGGGATCGGAGGCCACAGGAACTCACCCAAACCTATCAGGGGCTGCGCCTCTTGGGACCAGGGGCCAAAGCCTGCTGGGCTATCGGAGGTGGTTTGGAAGTGGCATCGCCTATGGCCAAGACCGCGGGTTCTGCGGACAGAGAGGAGCCCTGGGTTCGCTTTCTGCCTCATCCATTTTCCAGCTAGGTGACCTTGGGCAAGGTACTTACATTCCCATGTGCCTTAGTTTCCTCATCTTTAAGATGGAGAGGATGATCCCGACCATAATGGGTGGACATGAGAATTACATGGGATCAGACAACCTGGGTTGGAATTCTGGCACTGGCATCAGCTAGCTGTGTGCCCTGGGGCAAGTTATTTAACCTCTCTGCCCCGGTTTCCTGCAAAATAGGGATAATAACGGTACTTACCTCCGAGGGTTGTTGCTTGCAAAGCGCTTAACCCAGTGCCTGGCACAGAGTAAGCGCTCAATAAATGGTAGCTATTACGGTTGTTGTCGTCATTATTGTTCTTAAGGGCGCTGAGCACACGAGCAGAGCTCTAGCTGGTGGCTATTATTAGTCTCTTTTTCGGGTCCAGCTATTTCTTTCCGGGCATTGTTAAAATCTTTTACCATGCGCTCGCGTCCTTATCAGTAGTCGAAGGACAGCCAGCCTTCCCAAATTTGGAAAATCGAGGTTCCCCTGGAGGAGGGCCAAGGACGCGGCGGTGGGTTGCAAGAACCGGGACCTCCCAGGAGGAAGCCCGCGCCCCGCCGCCTCCGCCCGTGCCTCCATTAGCGCGCGTCAGAGCCGCAGTGACGTAGCCGGGCCCTCGGGCCGGGAGGCGCGGCGAGGGGAGGCGCGGCCTGGATGCGCGGGGAACCTGGGGTGGTGACGATGGCTCAGGCTGTCCTNGCCGCGCGGGTGCGGGGCTCTCCAATGCTGCTAGAGGGTAGGCGGAAGGCCCTACTTCGGTGGGCTCTTCCGCGCCTGCCTGTGCCGGGTGCCACTCGGGGCTCCGCCTGCAACCCCGCCTGGAGACCCGAGGTGACAACACCGGCTCCGAAGCCCGGGGCCCTCCCAGCACGCAGCGGGCAGACCGCCCGGAGGCCGCTTGGAGTCTGCGTGGTCCTTCTCCTCCCTGCCCTCTCCTTCCCCTACCCGCCCCAATCCCACTCTTCCTTGTCCCCAGGTGGTCCGCTCATTTCCTTCTCCCTCGGCCCGGTGGACCAGCTCCTTTGCTGTCAGTGGTTCGTATCCACCCACAGGAGGCGCCTCCCACTCCTCTGCGCCTGCGGTCCCCGGAACGCCCATCTCATCGCTTGCAGGAGAGTTCCACTTGGCTTGCCCCGCACGCACCTCCAACTCGCTGTGCCTTGCCCTAGTATTGTCCACCTCAGTGATGGCGTTGCCACCCTCCCCATCGTCCTAGACGCCTCGCGTTCCCTCCTAAATCCCTCTCCAGGCATTCTCCAGCCGCATTCCAGCTATCCTCATTCAGACCTTGTAAAGCGTCCCTCCCCCGTGGGCTGGTAACATTTGCTTCTCAAAGGTTTCTGCCTCCTCCACATCCACCGCACACGCGGGGCGGGGCCGGAGAGCGCTACCTGTAACCCATCTCTGGCCACGACTCTCTTAAGGCAGACCAGCCTGGGACTCCGATCCTCCTTGTCTTCATGGACACTTACGTCTGCCATTTTCTAACACTTTATGATCTGGAGCGTCACATTAATTGAGATCTTCAGTGTCTTCGTTGTTGTTAGGTCATATCCAGGGAATTCACATCTCCTTCCCTCCCCCAGTGGGCTTCCTCTTACTCACTCCTGAACTCAAGATGTGAGTCACCTTTACAAGGACGCCCCCACCTCCTGTTCTGCCTTGTGGCTGAGTGTGGTGTCTCTGGGCTTCCTGTTATTTGTCAGGTTCTGGGGAGAGAGGCCTGATCCTTCAGGATGGCCTGTGGTCTGTACAGGGTCAAATCCAGCCCCTTTCTCCCTCTGCCCTGGCCACACAGGATCTTTCTATCTGCTCTTCTTTCATTCCACTCTTTCCGATTCACCTGCTCCAGCCCATCCCCAACTCATCAAATCCTCCTCTGGTAGCTCAAAGTGGAAATTTTAAAAATTAAACCATTAAAACCTCCAGGGAGTAATATAAACATCTGTTTATCCTTCTCGCCTTCTCCTCCTTTCCCTTTGTCAAAGTTTAACAGTTGCCCTGCTTAATTCAAATTTATTTATTTTGCCTCTGAGCTACATCTTCAGCAATCCATCCTTTTTTAAGTTGCCCAGGCTGGCCTTGACCTTGCCATCCTTCCTGCCTTAACAGCCTCCTGAGTAGCTGGGATTACAGGCAAGCATACGGTACCACACCTGGCAAATGTAGGTCTTTTTCAAAGGTCATAAAACCTTCCAGATCTAGGTGGAGTCCTCTGAATTCATTTCTGTTTCCTATGGTAACCAGTTTCCTGCATTTGGGGCTCATCATTCCTATGTATGCTTTTGTGGGCATTGTTATTATTATTATCATCATCATCATCATCATCATCATCATCATCTTGCAGTGCTAGGGATATAACCCTGGGCCTTATGTATGCTAGGCAAATACTTGCTTTTGTTTTTTTACTATATATCTTTGTGCCTGTAAGTACTTTATGGAATTGTTTGGCATGTTTCTAAACTTTGAAGAAATGGCATTATACTGAATATATAATTGTGCATCTTGCTTTTTTTTATTCAGCTGTAGGATTTTTAAATGTATCCACATTGATACATGAGTTCAATACATACATTTTCACATACATTTTAGGTTCCATTATACAAGTTCAGCATACTGTGTTTACCAGCTGCCTCTGGAAGATATTCCGCTTTAAACAATTTTTTTTTTAATTAAAACTGATGCTACTATTGCTATTTTTTATACCTATCCCCGTGTGTGAAAGTGAGTCTTCCGGGGAGGTGCTTGGGTGTGCAATTGCTGGGTTCAGGACTTGGGAACTGGCAGCTTTGTAGTCACGGCTAAATGGTTTTTCAAAGTGGTTGTACTGATTCACAGTTCGAAAGCAAGACATGAGAGTTCCCATGCTCCGCAGCCTCAACAACACTTGGTAATGTCAAACCTCAAGTTTTTTGCCAAGCTGATGGGTGTGAAATGACATTTCAGTGTTTTAATTTGCAATTCCCTGTTTACAAGTGAGATCATACTTTCTTTGTTTATTGGCCATTTGCCTCTCCTCTTAAGTTGCCCATTGGCTTATTTGACGGTGTTTCTATTGGACCATCTCTTACTATGTGCAGGAGTTCTTTATACATTCTGGATACTACTCCTTTGTCAGGCTGTGGCCCGTCTGCTGTCTTTTCTTCCACTCCATTGCAATTTTAAACTGGTGTAATTATTTGAGTTAATATCTGGCTTTTCTACTACTCTTTAAGCACCATGAGGAGAGGGACCTGCCCCTGGGACCAAATGCAGTGTCTAACCCATACCAGGGACTCATTAAATACTTGCAGACTGAAATGTATTGACAATTGACATCATTCATTTTCTAAACATGTCTGCCTCCCTGACTGTCACCCTCAGCATCCCACAAAGCTATCAACCCCTTGAGAGCGGGACTCTGATCAAATTTTGCTCATCTTTGTATCTCCAACACCTGTCACAACACAATGCCTTTGGCATGGATTATACTATCAGTCTAATTAATTAATTTTTTGTGCCCCTCCCTCCACCCCAAATCCTTCTCAACCTATCTTCTATCTTCATGCTCAGTTAGATTACCTATAAGATGATCTGTCTGGTGGCCCAGGCCTGTAATTTTAGCAACCCTGGAGGCAAGGATTGCAAGTTTGAGGCCAACCTCAGCAACTTAGTGAGATCCTTAGCAACTTAGTGAGACCTTGTCTCAAAATAAAAAGATAAAAAGGATGGAGGGCAGGCATGACTCAGTGATAAAATGCCCCTGCGTTCAATCCCTGGTACTAAGAGAAAGAAAAAAAAAAAGATTGCCTATAAGCAAATGAATAATAAAAACCTCAGGTATCTGTGAGAATCACATAACATGATAGATGTGTAAGCACATCTCTGGCTCTCAATAAGTGGTGACTTTCAGCGTTCTCACAGTAATCATTTTGGTCACTAAAGATACATTCTGCTTAATTTTAACAGAAAGTTCTTTCAAAGAGAGAATAAAAGTGAACCTCCTGAAGATCTGGTGACCGAGTTTTTTTTTCTCTTCCTTTTATTGGCATTTGACCCACAATATAAGGCTCAGTCCCAATGCAATCTCTGAAAAGCATCAAATATCATTCTTCTCCTTTTCTTTTATAAATTCCAGACATATCAAAGGCATATGAACCATACATAGATTTCAAACCTCTAAGTGGAAACATATAAAGGCCAATTCTACATCTTTGGCCAGAAGTCAGAGAGCAAAAGGAGGTCTGTTAGTGATCCTAGAGTTGGGGGGTGGGGGCGGCTTGACGGCAGCAGCCGGGGACAAAAGCAGAACACTTACATTTGTTTCCCACATCTGCCATTGATTGTGTGACCTTTGATCTATTTATAAAATGAAGATAATAATTCTTGCTCTTTCTGGAGGTTGAAATTCATTAATGACTCATTTAAAAATGCTTTGAGATCCTTGTCATGAAAGGCAGTTTGAGTTTATTTAGACAGAGCTCCCCAAAGGTAAATGGGCCTGCAGCAGCATCTGTCCCCACAAACATGAGAATGCAATCTCTGTGTTGCCCAAAGTGAGGCCCCGGAAGGTGAGTCTGTTCCTTGAGTTGTAAGTTACCAACAGACAAGAGGAAAGCCCAGGAGGGCGGTCCTTGTTGGGTGCACAAACCCCCTTCCTCTGTGGCCCCGTGTTTGCAGGAATGATAAATCTCAGGGCAGCCTTATTTGATCAAGATGTAATCCTGTGCAGAGGCCTGTTGTCTCCCGGGTTTCATCTCTGCATGAGGGAAGCAGGTGGCTCCTCGGGGCCCACTGTGATGTGAGTCCACCAGAGAGAATAATTAGCATGGCCACTGCTGGAAGCGGCTCTCTCCAAAAGGGCTGAAAGAAACTTGGCTGGAGAAGGTGGCAGACCCCAGAAAGCCCTTCTGGAGGCTGAGTTTCTTTCTCCAAGAGCCTAGGAGGGGGGCTTTAAAAGCAGCTTGATGACCCTGTGCCACGGCACCCTAGCATTGATCTGGCCCCCACTGTGGCCATGGGAACCGGACACACTGTGTGGTGGGGACAGTGACCTTGAGCCTGAAGATCACACTTTAAAATCCAACTGCAGTGGTAAAGCACCTGCTTAGCATGCAGGAGGCCCTGGGTTCAATCCCCAGCACCACGAAACAAACAAACCAAACCAATCAACACTAATAACTCCCCCAAAGTCACAAAATATGGCTGGGTTTAGTGGCCCACACCTGGAATCCCAACTACTTCAGAGGCTGAGGCAGGAGGATCACAGATTGGAAGCCAGCCTGGGCAATTTAGTGAGACCCTGTTTCAAAATAAAATTTAAAAGGGGCTGGGGATATAGCTCAGTGGTAGAGTATTTGCCTAGCATGTGCTAAGGCCCTGGGTTCCGTCCCAGTACCAAACAAAAACAAAAACAAACAAACAAAATAAACAAACAAACAACAACAACAAAAACTCAATCACCAACCAAACAAGCCAACCAAAACAAGCCAAACAAACAAACAATAAAAACCTTACTTGCTGTGCACTCTGGTCACTAAACCTCTCTGAGCCTCAGTGCCTCTGTTATGGGAAGGGATACTAACACTGATCTGCTGGGTTGTCAGGAAGATTAAAGGAGACAAGGAATGGGCCAGTGTGTCACACATGGAGGAGGCTCCATCGATACTTAGGAACTTATTAACACTAAGAATTCATTTAAGACTGAGCACATCTTACCTCCTTAAACTTAATTTCTGTCTTCCTTTCTCCCTCCCTCCCTCCCTCCCTCTCTCTCTCTCTCTCTCTTTCTTACTAAGGATTGAACTTAGGGGTACTTTACCACTTTGCTACATCCCTAGACCTTTATTTTTTATTTTGAGACAGGATTTCACTAAGTTGCCCAGGTTAACCTTGAACTTGTCTCCTGAGATCTGGGATTCCAGTGTGCACCACTACACCCTGCATAGTCTTTATTTACTTATTTTTTTAAGAGTAGTCTTAGTAACAGAGAAATTGATCAGAAAGTGTAATGAGATCCCATATATGTCCTCTCTCCCCACTAAGGTTTCCCCAATGATTTCCATATTAAAGTGGTACCCTGGCTACAACTCATGAACTAGTGTTTACACATCATTAACTAACACTCAGAGCTTATAGTGAGGGTCACCTTTCATATCGTACATCCTATGGGTTTTGACAACGTGTAGTGGTACGTGTCCACCCTAACAGTATCCCTCCCTCTCCCCCCACATGGACCCCTGGTGAGCACCAATAATGTCACTCTTTGCTTTTTTGAGAAAGTCAGGTAGCTGGACTCATACTGATGAGTGGCTTCTTCAGATTGGAGTCTTTCACTTACAGTTAACTTTCCCTCGTGGCTTTCTGTGGCTTGACAGTTCTTTGTTTTTAAAATTTGAATAATATCCCACAGGCGGTATATACCAGTTTGTTTGTCTAGTCAACTACTAAGGATATCTTGGTTGCTTTCACGATTTGGCAATTATGTACACAACCACTAAAAACATCTATTTTAACCGTTTTTTGTGGACCTAAGTTTCCAATTATGCCAATTTTTTCTTTTCTTTTCACACCTTTGAACATGCAGTATTTTAGCAAACTTTTTCATCTTGGTAATTTGACAAGATGAAAAATGATATGTAGCTGTTATTTTTTTGGTACTGAGGATTGAACCCAGGGGTGCTTAACCATCAAGCCACATCATCAGCCCTTTTTAACATTTTATTTAGAGACAAGGTCTTTCTGAGTTGCTAAATGCTCCCTAAATTGTTGAGGCTGGCTTTGAACTTACAATCCTCCTGCCTCAGCCTCCCATGCTTCTGGGACTACAGGCGTGCGCCACCATGCCCAGATTATAGCTGTTATTTTAATATACATTTCTTTAATTGTGAGTGAAGTTGAATATCTTTCATACTTATATTTTTATTGATGGAAATGGTCTATTCATGTTTATTTNTGTTTTTTTTTTTTTTCTCCATTCTGAGATTTTACAAAATTCCTGTTTTAGCCTAGCATTTTTCCGATTTTTTACCCTTTACATTTAAGTCTTTGATGCATCTGGATACATTCAGGTGAAAAGAGAGAGGTGAGATTCCACATGCCACGCCCCCCCATTATTACCCTAGCAAGGAATATATCAGTATAATTTTCAGAATAATCCATCTCTTTTTGTATTTGAAATATCACCCTCATTATATACAAAATTCTGATCAAGAATTGTATTTGTTTATTTTTAATTTTTTAAAGTATTTATTTTTCTAGTTAAAGGTGGACACAATATCTTTATCTTACATTTATGTGGTGCTGAGGATCGAACCGGGGGCCTCACGCATCCTGGGCGAGTGCTCTACCTCTGAGCCACAACCCCAGCCCCAAGAACTGTATTTATTCTGGTTTTTTATGTTGTCTTGTTTACTAGAGTTTCATGTTGTATTTTAGAAAATAATGGATTTAGTGAGATATTATTCACATACTATAAAGTTCACACCTTTAAGTTCTATGAGTCAGTGTTTTTAGTATAATCACAGCTGTGTGACCATCACTACTGTCAACTTTCCCAACATTTTCATCCCTCCATGAACCCTGGTCACCATCAGCAGCCGTACTTCATTCCTGGTCCTCAGCCCCTGGAAATCACTAACCTACTTTTGGTTTCTATGGATTTGCCTATTCTGGACATTTCATATAAATAGAATCATACAATATGTGGCCTTTTATAACTGGCTTCTCCAGTATAATATTTTCAAGTTTCATCTATGTGGTAGTGTGTATGTATGTGTGTGTGTGTGTGTATATATATATATGTGTATATATATATATATATATATATATATATATATAGTATTACATTTTTATTTCTCTATAAAATATTGGATACAAGTATACATTCGCTTGTCCATTACATTTAGGTTGTTCTTGCCTTTTGGCTGTTGTAATTTATGCTACTATGAACACTAATGTACAAGTTTTTGCGTAATCCATGTTACTAGTCAGTACTTGTGGGAATAAACCTGTGCACAAGCGTGCACACACACATTCTCAAGTGGAATTGCTGGCTCATGATTTTAACCATTTTTTTTTTTTTATACTGGGGATTGAACCCAGGAGTGCTCTACCACTGAGTCATATCCCCAGCCCTTTTTAGTTTTTACTTTGAGACAGGTTCTCACTAAATTGCTGAGGGCTTTGCTAAGTTGCTGAGGCTGGACTCAAACTTGTGATCCTCCTGCCTCAGCTTCCCAAGTCACTGGGATGACAGGCGTGTTCTGTGGCACCTGGCTAAACATTTCAAAGAACTGCCACACGTTTTCCAAAGTGGCCGCACTGTTCTATGTTCTTAGCATAAACACCAGGGTTTCAGTTCTTTCATATCCTCCCCAACCTTTGTTAATGTTTGCCTTTTTTTTGTTTGTTTGTTATCCTTATAGGTATCTCATTTTAGTTTTGATTGGCATTTCCCCAATGATTAATGATGATCAGCATTTTTTCTGGTGCTTATTGGTCATTTGTACATCTTGTTTGGATTGTTCTCTGTTCAAACCCTTTGACCATTTCTGAAAATAGTTACTTGTCTTTATTGCTGAATTACAAGCAGTCTCTGTATATTCTGAACAGTACTCTCTTACTATAATAATCCGTTTTGTCTGTTTGCGTTCACTTTCTAGATGATGTCCTTCGAAGCCCAAGAGTTTTTAAAATTTTAATGAAGCCCACTATCTATTTTTTTCTTTTGTTTGTGGTTTCGATGTCACAGCTAGGAAACTACATTATGTTTCAATGTCTGGGAGAGAGTTGATTCCTACTACCCCGCACCCCTCCCCCACCCATTTCTTTTCTTGTCTGCTTATTTTTCCATGTGAACTTTAGAATCAGCCCAACTGTTCCAAAAAGCAATTCTAAAAATTGGAATCGCTGCGAATATCATGATTTGTGAAAACTGACATCTTTATAACAGTACATCTTCCTATTCAAAACCGGGGATAAGTCTTTACATTTATGCAGACAACCAAGTTCATTCTGAAGGATCCTTATCACAGACTCCACTGTTTGTAACGGTTCTGTTTTGGGGTGGTGTTCAGATGCATGGAGTCTTATCTTCCACTTTCTGACTGATTGCTGATTGGATAGAAGATAACTGCCCACTTGTGTATATCAACCACCCAACCAGGAGTTCTAGTTCCTTGTCAATTGGTATTGAATTCTTTTATTGATAACTGCTCCGCCAATCATCTTTGAGTTAGAGGTTTCTGGTGATATCATCTAGAGGTGATCGTCTGACTTCCTCCTTTCCTGTTTTTATGTCTTGTTTCCTCCTGGGGTGTAACTGCACAGGCCAGTGCTTCCAGAACAATGTTCAGTGGTGTCAGTGGAAGTCCTTGCTGTGTTCTTGCCTGTATGAGAAATGCCTCTGGCAGCTTCCCATGCCTCTTTTGGAGTCTTCCTTTTTACTGTGCTCTTCTCTGTCAGGTCTCATACGATGTTGTTCTGGCTTCATAAAAAGAATTTGGAAGTGTTCCCGCTTTCTCATTGCTCTGGAACAATTTAAATAGCAGGTAGAATTCACCCATGGTACCATCTGGACCTGACACTTTTTTTGGGTGTAGCTCTTCAAAAACATTCTCAATTTATTCTACCGTAGTTAGTATGCTTCTTTTTTTCTCTGTGTGTGTGTGTTTTTAAAACTCTTCTGGAATTAATTGTAATATTTTCTATTTTCCTAGAAAGCTGTCCTCTCCAAGGTTTTAACCCTTTCTGCCTAGGTCGACGGAGGCCAATGCCTCTGCTAATGAGCCGTGGGTGTACGTGGTCATCTTCCAACTCTCCCTTCTTAGTTCATTTTTGTATCTGATCTAGGAAGCTGTGTGGGCGGTGGTCTTCTGCTGGAGTCCCCCAGGGCCTTCCAGGAGGGTTTTGTTTGCCATGACACAAGAGTGACTCTCCTCCTATACTGTGCAGTGACTTCAGCTGTGATGGCTCACCACGTGCCCACCCCTTCACTTTTATTCTCTCATTTCATCTTCACAAGATCCCAGGAGGTAGGTGGCATTGCGCTGCCCACATTTTACTGAAGAGGAAGCAGAGACTCAGAGAATTAAACTCACTTGCCGGGGGTCACACAGCTGGTAGCGGCGAAGTGGAGATTCCAGCTGGACCAGTCTGCCTGCCTCGGGCCCTTCTAGGTACATGGCATCCTTCCTGCCCACACTCCCCCTGCCCTCCCCTGATGTCCGTGACCCAGAAGCATCCACAGCCTGGTACAGATACAGATTCAGTTGGTGGACTTCCTTTTTAATTTCTTTTTTTGTGGTGCTGGGGATTGAACCCAGGGCCTTGTGCCTACGAGGCAAGCACTCTACCAACTGAGCTGTATCCCCTGCCCAGTTGGTGGACTTCTAACTCCTGTCTGTGTTTCTGGACTTCTGAGGTGCCTTCTCGTGTGACCTTGTGACCTCTTAGGTCCATTTGATGATCTTTTGAGGCTTGCTGTTGTGTCTAATGCAGCCTTGGGGCTACTGAGATAGCAACTGTGAAGCAGGGACCATAGGCCTGGCTCTTCAACATAGTGTTTATAATCCAGGAGGAAGAAGCTATTTCACAGGCTAAATTAAGATTTTCATTTAAACAGCAGAATGACAAAAATCCCTCATCAAATCATAGTGCCTGGAGGTGCAGTTGTGGAGAGCCCAAGGCTAGTTTGCATGATGCATATCTGACCCTCAACAGCCATAGCCTGGGACACACTGCTTCGTCCCTCTGAACCTTTGTCCCTGTGTCTATAAAATGTGGACAATGCCACACGTTTGATCCACATGATAGGGATGCATCTTACATTTGATGATGTCTCACAAGGATACTTGATTGTGTTTTTCTCTTTTTTTATTGTTGCATAAAATAGTATGGCTTTAGGTCTTCTCCTTCTTTTTTCTGGTACTGGGGATTGAACCTAGAGGTGTTTCACCACTGAGCCTCATCCCAGCCCTTTTTACATTTTATTTTGAGACAAAATCTTGCCAAGTTGCTTCAGGCCTTCTAAATTACTGAGGCTGGCCTTAAATTTGGGATCCTCCTGCCTCAGCCTCCTGAGTTGCTGGGATTACAGGTGTGTGCCACCACACCCAGCTTGGCCTTAGGTTTGTTGACATGTGATAATCACAAGGTTGTTAGGAGAATAAAATGAAATCTTATAAGAGCCTGGTACAGATTCAGGTGAAACACTGAAAGAACTCTTGGCCAGGATTCTAATCTAGACTGTCATCACTACCTGGTTGGTGACCATGGGCAAGTTACTCTCATGGTTTGATCCCCCAAATTTTCTTCTCTGGCCTTCCTCTTTAGTAAAAGGAGAGATGTAGGGCTGAGGCTGTAGCTCAGTGGTAGAGCACTTGCCAAGCACGTGTGAGGCACTGGGTTTGATCCTCTGCACCACATAGAAATAAACAAAAATAAAGGTATTATGTCCATGTACAAGTAAAACACACACACACACTATATATATAATTAATATCATAAATATACTATATATACGAATATATAAAATGAAAGATGTATTTAGTTCATTAATTTAGCAAGAGTCTTCTGAGCATGTTTTCCAGGGCGGCACTGTGGTGAAGATGTGAGGCAGGTGTGCCTCTCAGCAGGGGGCAAAGACTGACCTTGGGAACCTGAGCACCAGCTGATCCTGAGGGTCCCTTCCAGCTTCAATTTCTGCCTGGGACTGGGAGGAGGGAGAGACAGGGCAGGTATGTTTGAGGAGGCCATATAATATGGGCCCTGGGATCAGATGGTCTTAGGACAGCTCTGCCACTTTCTAGCTGTGTGACCTGCGGCCATCTGTAAAATGGGCATGACAACAATCACTTTGTCAGGATGCTGTGAATGTTGAATTAATTAAGCCTTGGGAAGCCCTTAGCTCAGCACAGGGTATATAAGAAGCAATCAATGAATGGGAGTTTCCTCCCTCCCACCTTCTCCATCTCTCCCACCTTCCTCCTTCCTTCCTTCCTTCCTCCCTCCCTTCCTTCCTTCCATCTTTATTTTCTTCCTCTTCTGCCTCTCCCTCCTTTCCCTTCTTCTTCCCAGTTTTACTTACTGCAGAAACTTCCTGGGGTAAGAATTCCCTGTCCACACCTTCACACTTTCTTTTGGGAGATTGGCACAGAAAAATCAATTCTGCTGAATCAACTGGCTTCCCCCATCGCTGGCCTTTGCAGCGGCTCCTGCCCTTGATGGATTTTGTGGCGTTTTCTGCCAAAGTAGCCAAATGGGCTCAAGTGGGTCATTTTCTTCCTCCTGGAGGAAGCAGACAGGGTCGACCCAGAGCCCAGGGCCTGCGTATTTTCCAAGGGCTGAGGGCAAAGTTTGAGATCTGAAAAAATTTGTTGCCTCCAAAATATGGAAAGAACATTGTAAAAATTCAGAAATGTTTAATGAAAAGTCGATAAAATATGACATTGGGTTAACTCCATTAATTGTTAAATTTAGTGTTTTCTTTGTATTTGAAAACAATTTGTAGGTTGGATTTCTCTCCGTTTGCAAAAGTCCCCCGATATGCACAATAATTACAGAGAAATTTATAGCCAATTGTAAATTAAGTAAGTTGTTTGCCACTTGTAAATTAAATGAGTACGTGTAGCCAAACTCAATAGCAAAATTATAAAGAGCCCTTTCAAAAATTTTACAGTTAAAATTGTTAATATGGAATATTTAAAAGTGTTTTACATAATATAAGGCCTCTCTAGGGCTTAGAAAGTCTTTAAAATGCTTTGTGCTGTGGTTGGGAGGCCGTTAACCTTCTTTTGGTTTCTTCTATTTTTTTTTTTCCCAGTGACAACTGATTTTCCTAGCTCTTTGTGAGATACCTAATATTCAGAATTTGTAATAACTTCTGAAAATATTCCCAGTGTGATAAAAAAAATTGCAGGATACTCAACTATAGATCAGTTCAATCTCAAGTAGTTTTAAAAAAAATCAAAATGCATTTAAAAAAAAAGACTAGAAAGGATTACATGAAAATGTTAACAGACTCTCTAGGTAGAACAAGATGCATAATTATCCTTTATTTTTTTGTGGTTTTCAGACTTTGCAAATTTTCTACAATGAAAATGCATGACAATCAGAAAAACAATTTTGGTAGTTAAAGAAAAAAATTTTTTTTTCTTACTACAAAAGTAATTTATGCTCATTATAGAAAAATCACAAAATACATATAAGCATAAGGAAGGAAAAGAAACATGCAAATTCCACCCACCCGAGACAAGCGCGGGGCCCTTCCAGACCTTTTTATGCATACATAAACATTTATATTTTTATCACAAAACAGGATCATTCTGTACATAGTACTGTTTTGAAACCTGCTTTTTTTCTTCAGAATGTATATCGAGAACTTTAAAAAAAATGTCAACAGCACATTTCTGCAAGATGATTTTAATGGCAGCATACCACCACAGTTCGAGGATAAACCATATTTTACTTAACCCCTAATATTAAGCATTTATGTTGTTTCTAATTTTTCTCTATTACACCACAATGAAAAGTGCCTACAAATGCTTCCCTTTCACAAGATCATGGAGTGGTACCCAACAGACATTTATTTCTGAATGATGCCAGGCTCTGAGGATCTGAAGGTATGTGGATTGTGATTCCTGCTCTGGAGGAGTTCCCAGCTCAGCTGGGAGACAGAGGCAGGTGTGATGAGCTCTGCCTGAGGCAGCCAGGGAAAGTCCTCTGGGAGTTGACTTTGAATTGGCTCCTGAGGATTGAGTAGGAGTTCTTGAGGGTTGGGTGAGCGGGAAAGGTGGCATTTTATCTAAAGCCTGTGGTGTGCTGGATACCTTCATAGAAATGATCTCATCGTATCCTCATCACTAACTCCTTAAAGTAGCCATTCTTTGGCACCAGGATCAAACCCAAGGGTACTCAACCACTGAGCCACACCCCTAGACCTAAAAAACAAAAAACAAAAACATATATATATATATGACAGGGTTTTACTAAGTTGCATAGGACTTTGCTAAGTTGCTGAGGCTGGCTTTGAACTCATGATTCTCCTGCCTCGGCTTCCTGAGCTGCTGGATTACAAGCACATCCCTTGCACCCGGTTCAGAGTGACCATTCTTATTTCCATTTTCCAGTCAAAGAAACTGAGGTTACAGAGCTTATTTAGCCAGAAGTAGAGCTAGGATTTGGACACAGAACTCTCTTTTTCTTCCTCCAAGCTCTTTTTCTTCTTCTTTTTTTTTTTTTCTGAAAACAGCAGGGAAGGCAAAACAAGGTCTAACTCTTTTTATTCTTGACTGATACGACTTGGTAATGAACCCTTTGGCAGTCAGCCACATTAAGGCCTCTTCTACCCGCCATCATCAAGGAAGAGGAGAGTCCCAGCACTGTTTGTCTCTTTCAATAGCCATTATTTACAGCACTAGGAAGAGAGGAGCACCCTGCTGCCATCTTGGATCTGTCTTTTGCCACCTTGTGAAGAAGCCTGGGCCCTCTCTGCTATAGCTCATTTGTCTTGGCAGAGGCATGGAGTTAGGCTCAGAGTAGTGAGAATAGTGAGATTTCAGGGGATTGGGAGCATGGGGGAGAGGGTGAGGAAGAATGGAGGGTGAGAGACAAAGAGGTGGCCGGGAGATGGGTGGGCCATGCTCAGGCACAGGTGAGTGACATCTGTCAGGGGAATGGTGTGGCCAAGTGGTTCCTGAGGAAGAGTCAGGAAGCTCTGGAAAAGACATGATTTGGCCTCTAGAGAGAAATAAGTGTTGGAGACAACAGGTCAAGGACTAAATATAACAATAGCTAAAATTTTTCAATTGCCAGATACCAGTTAAAACATTTTAAAACATTTTAACTGTCTTAATCCTTAGGAAGTAGGAATTCACCTGGTTTTATGAGAAAACAGAAGCATAGAGTGTAACTTGTCCAAGGGTACACTGCAAATGGAAAAGTCCAGATTTAGACGTAGACAGCCTGCTTTTAACCGCCAGTCTGGCTTAGCTGAATTTTTCGAGGCTGAATGAAACAGCCTGTGAGATCCATGAAGTGAGGGGCCTGGGCCTGATTAACCCCTGCATTGCTGCACAGAGCTCGCCTTGGGAGCATGGTGCACTGTCCATAGGTAGGTGATGAATGAATAAATGTGAAAGAGGTGAATCTGAACTGAACTAGTGTCACGTAGAAGTGAAGCAATGTTTCTGAGTTAGCATGGCAGGATTTGGAGACAGGAAGTGAGGGGGAAGAGGGGAAGAGGGGAAGAGGAGGATTCAGGGGGAAGGCTTGGAGGTGCCAGGTGGATGGAGCAGGAGGAAGGGGGTCTCAGTGACAGGCTCAGCTCGGTGAGAAGAGGTTGCTGGGAGCGTCAGGCTTGGATCACGTTAACCTCTCTTGAGAGTACCTCAGTCTCAGCCCAGCTCCTCATCTGAGAATCATATAAAACTTCTTCTGATTTCCATAGCAAAACGAACAGGTTTGCAAACTTCTCACATGCTAATTAAGAAACTAATTAAAACCCATCGGTTCTTAAAGACATATGGTTTGTTTAAAGTTGATCCAAGATCGATGTTTAGTTAAGCAATGTTTTTAATAAATCATAAAATAAATTGACTTTAATAATACTAGCATGGGGTTCCAATGTATTGGATAAGTTCACTGGAATATACTGCTGTATTTCATTTGAAACATGATAAAATGAGATAGGGTAGTTCAAAAGGCCTAATACCTAATGATCCTTTAATTTAGTTCCCATCTCCCTAAACCCCATGGCAACTCTTGTGGGGTAGCTACGGTCCTGTATCCAGATGAAGAAACGGGAATAATTTGAGAGGCTACGGGACACATATGAAGAGATTTTGCAAGGAAGTAAAAGACTCAGGACTCATACCTAGGTTCCTCCACGGTGGCTGTATGATCAACTGTCCCCAAGTGCAGCAGCTTAAATGAGTAAATGCTTATTAGGCCGCACTTGATGAAGGCTTTTGGGGGAAAGCTCCAGTTCCTTTTAGGGGCTCAGGACAGGACTCTGTCCAGACAGAGCCATTGGAGGGATAGAGGGGGAGGGGAAGGGGTGGGGGAGGGGAGAAGACAGGAAGAGGGAGAAAGGCAGTGGGATGAAAGTCTTTTTATGACCTAGTCTTGGAAGAACTAGCCCATCAATTTCGCGGTCTTCTCATTAGAAGCGAGTCATTAGGTGCAGCCTGCGCTCTACGGGAGGGGACTTTACAAGGGTGTACATGCCAGCAGGCAGGTTCCTTGGGGAACATCTCAGCATGATCCCCAAGGCACCCTCTCTACTGGCTCATCCTGCCTGTCATTTCCACCTCTGCCACCTCTTTCCACCTCCTACTCCCCCTAGAAGAAGTATTTTATGAACTTCATAAAGTTGCAATGTGGCCGGTTTGGGGCGATTTATATCTTCTATAGACAACGGCATCGAGCTACTTCGCAAACCAGGAAGTGGAAAACGGTTATAAAGGGATCCAATTACTTTCATTGCCAAGGCAGCTTAAAACGCCACATGAAGGAAAAAAATGGACTTTAATTGGTGAAAAATTAATTAGACAATTAAACTTATTTCTGCTTAAGTACATTTAGGTGTTAATTGGTGATCTGACTGGAGGTTTATTTTGAGGTGGGTTGGTTCTCTTGAAGGTGTCCTTTAAGAAATGATCTCTGCTTCCTGTGCTGTGAGCACTCCTGGTCTTGCTGAGAAACTACGTCTAGTTCACTGTCACGGTTCTTCTCCAGATGGGACCAATCGGGGTCAGACTGGCCCAGAGGGCAAAAAAGCATTTGCTTTGGAAACCCCGTCAAGAGGAAAATCTTTTTCCTGCCTGAGGGGCTTTTGTGGGAAGGCCGAGAGATCGCAGGAAAGGCACAGGATTACAAGTGGGAAAGGGACTCCTGGCGTTTCTGCCGCTCTCTGGCTCCCTGAGCAAGTTACTTGAGCAAGTTACCTCTGCCATCTGGGTTTCGGTTTCTCTCTCTGCAAAATGAGGTGGTAGGCGTGGATGTTGTTTGAGTTCACTTCATCCCTACAATCCCGTGATTGTCAAGTACAGGGTTTCACTACAGGACGAAATCCTACAAAGCCCCCTCCCATTTTTAATACTGGTATTTTTACCTAGGGGTGCTTTATCACCGAGCTACATCCTCAGCCCTTTCTATTTCTTATTTTGAGACAGGGTTCAGCTTCTCCCTAAATTGCTGAGGCTGGTCTCGAACTTGAGGTCCTCCCTTCTCGGCTTCCCTAGTCACTGGGATTACAGTGGTGTACCCACCCCCTCAGTTTACAGAGAATTTTATGTCCCCGCTAAACAGTGGGTTAAACATATGTTCACCTGCAAATCCTATTTAAATGGTGAGGACAAAGAGCATGGGCAAGGGACATCCATCCACAGAAAAGAGATGGAAGGAGTGGAGACTGAGGGGCTGGCAGATGAAGAAGCCAGCAAGCCTTCTCCAGTCCCAGAAAGACCCCAGAATTTCAGGGCATCTCTGAAGGCCAAGTGAGCACAATGAAGCAAAGTCCAGATGAGTCGATGTGATGTCCCCCTGCCCCAGGCTTCCTCTCTCCTTCACCACCCCTGGCAGGAGAATGGCCGGTCCCTCTCTGGAGAAACTAAGCAATCATATAGGAAGGAATTCTTCAGTGAAGAAAGTCAGCATGCCACCAGGTCACCTAACTGGAAAGTCCAGCAGGGGACAACCCCCACCCCACGCCCTGCAAAGCCTGTTTCCATCAGCCTCTATTATCTCCCTTTCCACCTAAATGCTCAGCCAAGAGACCCCAAAAGATGTAAAAAATAAATTAATTAATTTTAAAAAAATAAAGAAAGAAAGAAATAAGAAAAGGAGACCATGCAAGGAAACAAAATAAAAGTATAATAATTTTTCTCAGAGATGAGCAGAAACTCATTCAGGTTTTTTGCTCAAATGTCACTTCATCTGAAAGATTTCTCCTGGCCACTCTATCTAAAATAGTCTCTCTTATTACTCCACCTCAGTTCAGAAAGAAAGAACAGAGGAACAGAGGGGAGAGAACCATTAAAATAAATAATAAGAAGACTTTCCCTAGAACTGAAGGATCTGAGCTTCCAGTTTGAAAGGGTCCATTGAGTACCGGACACAATGGAGGAAAAAAGACCCCACCAAGGCATCTATATCACTGTGGGATCTCAGATCCCAGGGATTAAAAAAAATCCTAAAAGCTCCCTAAGAGATAGAATAGTAGGCTTAAAAAAAAAAAGAATCAGCAATCAAAATTGTCTTGGAAATGAAATGCTCAATGAAAACCTCAGAAGCTACAAGAAAATAAAGAAATAGAGCAAGGTATCAAAGATCCCAAGGGAAAAGATCCCAGCCTATCATTGTATGTTCAGCTCAGTTATCAATTAAGTATTGAAGACATTTTTAGCCGTTCCGTTTCTCAGAAGGCACACTTCCTACTCTTTGGAAGAAACCAAGAGACAGGGCGACATGGGACCCTGGGGATTCAAAAGCAGGAGATGGCAAAGGGAACTCCCGGGATAGTGGGAAATGGAAGCAACCCGTCCAGATTGAAGGAGAAGGACAGATGGTTCTGGAAGGAAAATCTCTCAAGAAAAAAAAAAAAGGAATGGGTAGGTTATCCGAATAGCTTGGTATGTGGAAGTATTAAAAAGCTGTTAGAAGGTCTAAGAAGAGTTCTTGTTTGGCATCTAGAATAGTAAGCAAATGGAAAAAAAAAAATAGGACCAATGGTTAACTTCAGGAAAAGCAAAGAGTTGTACAAGGCCAGGGGTGGAGGCCAGGGGTAGAGCACTAGCTTGTCACGCAGGAGGCCCTGGGCTCAATCCCCAGCATGGCAAAAAAGAAAGAAGAAATGTATCTTGCTGCCCAGGCTTGAGTGAGTGAAAATCAGAGTCACCATAAGGTAAACATTTGGTGTCAACTTATGCGAGTTCTGACCATATTGAGTGGAAAGGGGAAGCAGATAGTTCTTTTGTTGTTGTTGTTTTTGGTACCAGAGGTTGAACTCAGGGGCACTCAAGCACTGAGCCCCATCCCCAGCCCTATTTTGTATTTTATTTAGAGACAGGGTCTCCCTGAGTTGCTTAGCGCCTCACTTTTGCATGGGCTGGCTTTGAACTCGTGATCCTCCTGCCTCAGCCTCCGGAGCCACTGGGGTACAGGCTTGTGCCAACGCACCTGGCTTAGGTGGTTCTTTTATAAAGACAACTCCTCCTCATCAGGCTGGCTCACAGATGAAGGATAAATCTAACAGACTGAGATCGTGTCTAATCCTGTCGTTAGACATATGAAGATAAGTACCAGGAAGTACATACAGAAGAGCCATTGTGGTCATCTCTGGGGAAAGAGAAGGTGGAATGAGGTGTGGAGGTTTTTCATTCAAGGTGTATTGAGTATTCCTTGACTTTTTAAAACTAAATGCAATCATTATTTTGAGAAAAAGAAAATCCAAGTTGGAAAAACTGCATCTGAATGATGGACAGTTCAGGAGCGTGCCATCATCCGTCAGCCTGAACCAGAATAAAACCACTGCTGGGAACTGAGACCCGGCTCACACCAATACAGCGCCCTGGGTTGGATCTGGGGGCCTGGGAAGTTGTCCTGCCTCCAACTCCTGCCATTGACTACGTCCTGCTCTTCATTAGTAACGGAGGGGAGAGAGCGCAATGGGTTGGGGTTAAAGGATTTAGGTTCAAATTTCATTTCTGCCACATATTAGCCAAGCCATGTTAGGAAAATAACAGATCTCAAATATTCCCTGGGCATCCACCAGGGTGATGTTAGACACCAGGAATATAGCCCCATGTCTCTGAGGAGTTTAAAGAGGGAGGTGAGTTCATTTCCTCATTGATAAATTAGGCATTCATTTATTCACTGATTCAGTAGTTATTTACTGAGCACCTACTCTGTGCAGGAGCCTGGTATGAAGCTGGAATAAAATGCTGGGACCGGGCTGGGGCTGTGGCTCAGTGGTAGAGCACTTGCATAGCATGTGTGAGGCACTGGGTTCAATTCTCAGCACTGCATATAAATAAACAAACAAATAAATAAAATAAAGGTCCATTGATAACTAAAAAAGTTTTTTAAAAATGCTGGAACAGTCTAGCTGCTGGGAAGTTGCAGGAGTGACAGAGGCTTGGGTTCAAGGTGGCCAGACAGGCGGAGCACACAGAGGATTGCGGCGGGG
>NW_026000174.1:54945792-54971759 GCF_001458135.2 Marmota marmota marmota | reverse complement strand
TTCTAACTAGTGGGATTATGGATGATTTTAATTTTCTTCTTTGTAATTTCCTATATTTTCCAGAATTTCTACCACAAATTACTATTGTAATTAGATAAGAAATTCATTTCAAAGTGATGTTTAGAATAAGTTCATGGTAAAGTGGAAAAAAAAGAGCAGTCTAACAAATTGTATATACGACATAACCTCAATATACACACAAACAACAGTGGGGTAAATAAACCAGATTGTTCATAGTGAATTCCTCTATGTGATGGCACCAAGGGGAACTTTTTAATTTCATTTTCCTGATTTTCCAACTATATTGGAAGAAGAATGTGGACACACACACACACACACACACTACTAAGAAATTTTCCATTGCTCCCATGATTTAATTCATAGCTCTTTGCATGCTACAGTGACCCCCAGATGACACTTTAAAAAATTGAGCCAGGCACAGTGGCGTACACCTGTCATCCCAGTGGCTCAGGAGGCTGAGGCAGGAGGATCATGAGTTCAAAGCCAGCCTCAGCAACTTAGTGAGGCCCTAAGCAACTCAGCAAGACCCTCTCACAAAACAAGATATTAAAGAAAGGGCCTAGGGGATGTGGCTCAGTGGTTAGGCACCCCTGGGTTCAATCCCCAGTACAAAAAAAAAAAGTTTGAGATACACTTCACTCTTTCTATGGGTACAACTCACTAGTGTTTAGTATATTCACAAAGTTGTGTAACCACCACTACTATCTAAGTCTAGAACATTTTCATCACCCCCTAAAGAAAGCTGGTACTAATTAGCAGTCACTTCCCCTTCCTCTTTTTCCCCAGCTTGCTAGTCACTAAGTTACTTTCAATTTATTATGGATTTGCTTATTTTGAACTTTTCATAAAATGGAATCATACAATAAGTGGTGTTTTATGTTAGCTTCTTTCACTTAGCATGATGTTTTCAAGGTCCATTCATGTGATAGCATGCACTGTTCTTCATTGCTGAGTAATATTCCATTGTGTGGATGTGTTACATTTTGTTTATTCACTTATCAATCGATGGACAGTTGGGTTTGTTTCTATTTTTTGGCTATTTTGATCCATGCTTCTATGATCATTAGTGTCCAAATTTTTGGTGTAGACATTTGTTGTCATTTCTCTTGGGTGTATACTTAGGAGTGAATTGATGTGTCATATGGGAACTCTAGGTTTAGCTTTTTGAGGGACGGTTTTACAAAGCAACCACAGAATTTTGCATTCCCACCAGCAGTGCACGAGGATGGCAGTCTCCCTGCATCGTGTTTTCTTTCCTTCCTTTCTTCCTTCCTTTCCTCCCTCCCTCTCTTCCTTCTTCTCTTTTTCTTTTTCTTTTCTTTCTTTTTTTTTTTTTTTGTGTGTGTGCAACTGGGGACTGAACCCAGGTGGTCACATATGGTAGGCAAGGGCTTAATGGCACAGACACATCTGAGGGATGTATTATGGGGCTGGGGCTGTAGCTCAGTGGTAGAGCACTTGCCTGGCATATGTGAAGCCCTGGGTTGGTTGGTTTTTATTTTATTTTATTTATTTATTTTGTACTGGGGATTAAACCTAGGAGGGCTCTACCACTTAGCTATATCCCTTTATTTTTCATTTGGAGACAGGGTCTCCCTAATTGCCCAGGCTGGTCTTGAACTTGCCATCCACCTGCCTCAGCCTCCTGAGTAGCTGGGATAACAGGGTGCACCACTGCAGCACCTGGCTCTTTTTCACGTTCCTGATGGCCTCCTTTGAAGCATGTAAGTTTAAATGTGATGAAATCCAATTCACCTATTTTTTTTTCTTTTTAGTATGTGCTCTTGGTGTCACGCATAGTAAACCATCGCCTAATCCAAGGTCATGAGGATTTACACCTATAATTTCTTCTAAGGGTTTTGTGAGGTTTAGCTTTCATGTTTGTCTTTGGTCCATCCTGAGTTAATTTTTGTGTATGGTGTGAGGTAGGGGTCCAACTTTATTTTTTCCCCTGTGGATATTCAGTTGCTAAACAATAATTGTTAGTTTAAAAGGCTGTTCTTTCCCCACTGAGTTACCTTGACACCCTGTTGCAAACTAATTGACTATAAATATAGGGACCAGGTGGCATTTTTTAGTTTCATTTCTGGCTTTTTTTTTTTTTTTTTCTTTTCTGGTACTGGGGATTGAACCCAGAGGCACTTAACCACTGAATCACATCCCCAGCTTTTTAGATTTTTTATTTGGAGACAGGGTGTTGCTGGGCTGCTTAGGGCCTTGATAAATTGCTGAGGCTGTTTTTCTTTCTTTCTTTCTTTTTTTTTTTTTCCTGGTGCTGGGGATTGAACCCAGGGCCTTAGGTAGGAGGCAGGCACTCTACCAACTAAGTTATAGCCCCAGTCCCCTGAGGCTGGTTTTGAACTTGAGATCCTCCTGTCTCAGCCTCCCCAGCTGTTGGGATTACAGTGTACGCCACTGCACTGGGCCTGAAGAGGCATTTCATGAGAGTGAGTTGAATGACCATGGACGGAATTTCTGAAAATTAAAGAACATGCTAAGGACTTTAACGGGAAGACAGTAGGATGAATGATTGAATTTCTGTCCGCTCCTTCCAGTTTCAAAAAAGAGTGTGCATTCATTCATTTGTCCAACAAGTTTTTATCAAGCAGACCGGGCCCTGCCCTTAATGGTGTGGAGAGCGCAGATGGTGAGATAGACATTAGGACGGCCCTCGGCAAGCCCGCGTCGCCCCGCTGCCTGGCGTCTCCCCAGCTCCTGTGCAGGGTTGATTGACAATTTGGCCACCGGTTCACTGCTTTCCCTGTTCCTGCCATTGTCCACGATGACTCTGAAGTCCAGGTAGATGTGGCCCTGCCTCGAGTTTTCGGATGCTTTGATGCCCCGATCCACCCCCAGCCTCCGCCCCATGTCACCCAGGCCATGGAGTCACACACAGACATGTCATGACTAGAGCACCTCCGGGTCCTGTTCAGCCGTCCTAGTCACGTGGTCACTACATACCTGCCCAACTCGCCGGCCCAGGACTTCCATTCCAGCGGGTGTCTTGCCGATCCTGGACTCGGACGCTGACCTTCCTCCTCACCCAGCCCAGCTCCATGGCACAGTGTCGTGACTGCCTGACACCCTTGCTCCACTTCACTGCCCGTCCCTGCCCCAACCTGGGTAAGCCCAGTGGAGCCCCATGTGGCACCTACCCGGGCTCAGGACCAGGCGTGGAGGACACCCCAGCTGCCCCGGCGGCTTACACTCAGGTGCTCACTCAGTGCACACTCAGGTGCTCACTCAGGTGCTCACTCAGTGCACACTCAGGTGCTCACTAAGGTGCACACTCAGGTGTTCACTCAGGTGCACAATCAGGTGCACACTCAGGTGCTCACTCCAGCTGCCCACAGCCCCACTCCAGCCCCTGGGCACCCTGCAGCCTTGAGGCTGTGCTGCGCCTGCGCTTCTGTCCCCCTCCAGGGTCCTGCCTGCTTCTTACCTTCCCATTCACCAAGACCCTGAGGCCATCAGAAGGTTCATCACCTGCCACTGGACCTACCAACCTGCAGCATCAAACGCAGATGCCCCCATCCTCCCTTCTGTGGCGGATGGAAAACCACCCCTTGTGCACGGATAGTGCCCACCCTCTGCGGGGTCCCAGTCTCCTATGGACACGTTGAGATCATCTCCCATGACTCACTGGTGCCTCCCTCTCTGCTGGAGATTGCCTCTCAGTGGAGTNGCAGAGCAGGCGGAGCACACGAGAGGATGCTGGCGGGGGCGGGGGGGGGAAACTGGAACTCATCACCATGCAGCAAAACCCCAAACTCAAAGCCCTGGGCCCAGCCCATCCTGGGGGTGGGTCAGTGGCGCCCACTTCACCCTGCACTGGTTGAGTCATCCCATGATATCCTCTTTCTGAGGACAATTCTTAGAGGGCTGAGAGTTTAGGGTTTTAGAGGTGAAGATCCTAAAAATACATCTGGGCCACTCGTTCCTCCACTTCTGCAATTCATAAGTCAGTAACATGCCCGAACCAACTTAGTGAGTCAACGGAGATAATACCTTCTTATTTGCTATGTGAAGATATGAAAAAGAAACTTCCAGCAAAAAACCTTGGTTACCAACTACCGTCATTTTGCGCGCGCACACACACACACAAACACACAGGCCTTACCATTAAGAATGTAGGGGATATGTAATCTTAGACTATAAATCCATCAATTTCGCTACAATGCATGGCTGTAATCCCAGCGATTCAGGAGGCTAATGGGGGAGGATCACAAGTTGGAGACCAGCTTCAGCAACTTAACCAAGAAAAATCTTAAAAATTAAAATAAAAAAAAAAATATTTGGCACTGGAGGTTGAACCCAGGAGCACTTTACATTGACTGTGTCTCCAGCCTTTTTAAATTTTTTTTTTTATTTTGTGATGAACTCAGTAAATTGCCCAGGTTGGCCTCCAACTTGTGATCCTCCTTCCCAAGTCACTGGGATCACAGGGGTGTGCCACTGGGCCAGAATTTAATTTGCATACATTCAACTTCGTTCATGGAAATGGCACCACTGGGACCTTACTTTTCACATTTTACTTCGGTCATGTGACACAAGACATGGCCCGCACCTGGCTGTTTTCCTCACCAGCCCCTTCACCTCACAAAGAGCTCGGAGGCCGGCCTAAACAGGTGTCGGCCTCGAGCAGGGTCTTTCTCAGCTTTTGGTCACAGCGGTGAATAGGACCCTGCTAGTTCTTTCTCTGTGTGGAGACAGGCAAGAGGAGAACTTAAGCACAACTGCTCCCCCGAGGCCAGGGTCCTCCGTGTCTTCCCAACACTCACTGGGTTTAGTGTCCCCTCTGCGTCCTTCACGGCCTCTCCCTGGGATCCCTTTCCGGGGGATCCTCAAGAGACCCGGCCCAGTCTGGCCTTTGCCCTCCTCGGTTGACCTCTGTTGACTGGTTCCCTCCTCCAGCCTCCCTACCCCCTGGGCTCTGGAGTCAGGATCTGTTTCCCTGCTGCTGGGCCGAGGTGGCTCTGTCTCCTTCCTTCACCCCCCTCCTGTCCTCAGACCCGGCTGTCTCCCAGGCTGACTCCTCACCGGTTCCTCCAACCATCTCATTCATGATCGCCTGCAGATCCCCACCCTGTGGTCCCCGGTGTCCTCTTCTCTCCATAATGGATGGTTAGTTGGTTGGTCTGTTTCTGTTTTTTATTTGGGCACTGCGGATTGAACCCCGTTGTGCTCTACCACTGACTTACATTCCCAGTCCTTTTTATTTTTTATTTTGAGACAGGGTCTTGCTAAATGACTGAGGCTGGCCTTGAACTTGGGATCCTCCTGCCTCAGCCTCCTGAGTGGCTGGGATTCCAGGTGTGCCACGAGGCCTGGCTGTGAATGGCTGTTTTGACATCTCCATGTGGAGCTCCAGGAGGTACCCAAAGTACTGTGCTACAGACAGAGGCTTTATTTTCTGTCTAAATCCCCTCTCTGTCCACCCCCCACCCTAGCCTCGGTTAACGCTATTACCCTGCATCCTGCCTCCAAAGAAGTCACAGATTTGCCCCACCCTTTCTTGGGATTAGCTCCATGTCTTACACCTACCTTCACCTTCACTGCCTGGTTACGGCATCTCATTTGTGGCCTCGTACAACATTCTCCTAATTGGTTTTCCAAACCATCACTCAACCTCTACAGTTGGCCTCTGTCCTGCACAAAACAAACCCAGTTATGCCCCTCCCCTTATTTTCACCAGAATGAAAATGAAAACAAGGAGCATTTTAAAAGTATAATCCTTGATGCTCATGAAGATGATGTGAAACACACAATTTCCTTTATTGCTAATGGGAGCACAATTTGTTGAAATCTTTTAGAATTCAGTTTAAGGTTACATAGAAAGAACTTAAATATATTCAGCTTTTGACCCAGTAGTTTCATTTCTTAGAAGCTAAGGGGGGAAAAAAAGCCATCTATGAAAAAGCTTCATATTTATGTAAAAGTTTATTTATTACATCATTATTGGTATAGAGAAATATTGGAAATCACCTAATTGCATTACAATAGAAGTGATCTATGATACTGTATGCCTATTAAAAATATTTTTCCATAGAAAAAAGAGGCCAAATAGAACACACTAAAATGTTCGTAGTGATCACTTCTAACTAGTGGGATTATGGATGATTTTAATTTTCTTCTTTGTAATTTCCTATATTTTCCAGAATTTCTACCACAAATTACTATTGTAATTAGATAAGAAATTCATTTCAAAGTGATGTTTAGAATAAGTTCATGGTAAAGTGGAAAAAAAAGAGCAGTCTAACAAATTGTATATACGACATAACCTCAATATACACACAAACAACAGTGGGGTAAATAAACCAGATTGTTCATAGTGAATTCCTCTATGTGATGGCACCAAGGGGAACTTTTTAATTTCATTTTCCTGATTTTCCAACTATATTGGAAGAAGAATGTGGACACACACACACACACACACACTACTAAGAAATTTTCCATTGCTCCCATGATTTAATTCATAGCTCTTTGCATGCTACAGTGACCCCCAGATGACACTTTAAAAAATTGAGCCAGGCACAGTGGCGTACACCTGTCATCCCAGTGGCTCAGGAGGCTGAGGCAGGAGGATCATGAGTTCAAAGCCAGCCTCAGCAACTTAGTGAGGCCCTAAGCAACTCAGCAAGACCCTCTCACAAAACAAGATATTAAAGAAAGGGCCTAGGGGATGTGGCTCAGTGGTTAGGCACCCCTGGGTTCAATCCCCAGTACAAAAAAAAAAAGTTTGAGATACACTTCACTCTTTCTATGGGTACAACTCACTAGTGTTTAGTATATTCACAAAGTTGTGTAACCACCACTACTATCTAAGTCTAGAACATTTTCATCACCCCCTAAAGAAAGCTGGTACTAATTAGCAGTCACTTCCCCTTCCTCTTTTTCCCCAGCTTGCTAGTCACTAAGTTACTTTCAATTTATTATGGATTTGCTTATTTTGAACTTTTCATAAAATGGAATCATACAATAAGTGGTGTTTTATGTTAGCTTCTTTCACTTAGCATGATGTTTTCAAGGTCCATTCATGTGATAGCATGCACTGTTCTTCATTGCTGAGTAATATTCCATTGTGTGGATGTGTTACATTTTGTTTATTCACTTATCAATCGATGGACAGTTGGGTTTGTTTCTATTTTTTGGCTATTTTGATCCATGCTTCTATGATCATTAGTGTCCAAATTTTTGGTGTAGACATTTGTTGTCATTTCTCTTGGGTGTATACTTAGGAGTGAATTGATGTGTCATATGGGAACTCTAGGTTTAGCTTTTTGAGGGACGGTTTTACAAAGCAACCACAGAATTTTGCATTCCCACCAGCAGTGCACGAGGATGGCAGTCTCCCTGCATCGTGTTTTCTTTCCTTCCTTTCTTCCTTCCTTTCCTCCCTCCCTCTCTGCTGGAGATTGCCTCTCAGTGGAGTACAGACATGCAGTGAACACTTCCTGTCTCTGAACAAAGCAGAGACACTCTCCATAGAGTTTATACGCTCTTTTGGCTCCTCCCCCATCTCTCTGCTCCTTGTAGCAAAATTCCTCGGATGACTTGTCCCCATGTCATCCGACCTCACCCGCATACTTTCCCAATTCGCCTGCCTGGCCAAGTTCATGCCTGCCCCAGGGACTTTGCCCTTGCTGTTACTTTTCTGGAATAGTCTTTCCACACATCATTGCATGTTTGCTCTCCCATTTCACTGAGGTTTCTGTTTAATGGCACCTGTTCAGTAGGACTTTCTTGCTGCCCCTATCTAAAACTGTCACTGCTGACATCACTCCTGATGCCATATTAACCCTCCTCCAGCTTTCTTTTTCTTTTTGACTTTTTAAAAACACATAATGAGAAAATTAATGGGATTCAGTGTGATGTTTCCACACATTCCATACATACATACAGCAGGCACTAATCAAATCCACCTTCCCTGACCCTTCCCAACCCCAAGTCACTATTCTACTTTCAGGTCAACTTCATGTGGCTTCCACATGTGAGAAAAAACATACTGTGCTTGTTTTTATGCATCCGGTTTATTTCACTTAACATCATGTCCTCCGGTTCCATCCACTTTGGTATAGATGACAGGATTTTATTCTTTTTTATGACTGAATAATACTCCAGTATGTGTATATAGCACATTTTCTTTATCCACTCATCTGTTGCTGACACCTAGGCTGATTCCATGTCTCAGTTATTGTGAGTACTGCTACAGTACGCTCCGGTGTGCAGGTGTCTCTTTGGTGTGCGATTTTGTTTCTTTTTGATATATACCCGGAAGTGGAATACCAGCTTTGTTTTCCCGTCACTTATCACTGCCTGACGTTCTATTATCTAACATGTGTTTACTTTTTTGTTTCTTCTTGTGTTTGAATGGAGGCTCGCTGGGCCCAGGGCTTTCTTTTGTTCACCTGTATTCCCAGGTTACAAGATCCTGTCCATCACATGGTGACACAGAGTCAGGATGAACGGCAGGTAGTAGTAGCAATGAGCAGTGAACTGCAGGCAAGGTCACAAGGGTCCTTTAAATCACTTTAGGGTCCTTCTTTAAACCACTTCCAAAGTGGATGAGAAAGCAAAGGGTGGTAGTTAACTTGTAGAATGGATGACTGTTCATGATTCTGTGAGAACATCTCAGGAATAGATTTACCCTGTCAGCAGAGGCGGAGAAAGTTCCCCAGAGGAACAAAAAGAGGGGGTTGACCGGGTGAGGGGAGAGGGACCCGTGTTCCAGACCCCAGGAGCCTGTCCTGGGCCTGGGAGGACTGTGTTGAACTTGACAAGCTGAGGGAAGGCCAGCAGAGGGGCACCAGGGAGGAGAGGGAACTGGTTCAAGTGAGGCAGAAGCCAGGACCTGCAGGGCTTGAAGGGCCACAGCCTCCGCCCTAAGAGCCTCAGAGCCTTGGATACAAGGCAGGGTGTGACTCAATTTGCATTTGTAAGAATCCCCCATGCAATTATTACGGCTAGTGATGATGATAAATGCTCTCATGTAGAGTATGAAGAAGTACTTCACATCCTTCATGCCAGCCTGTTTCTTGAATCCACCAACAAAATCTGTCCAATTTGAAGATGTGATGTCTCCGTTACAGGGATTCTGTTTTCTGGATCCTGAAACCAGGTCACATGGTCACAAAAAGGATTTTTCCCCCCTAGTACATACAAAACGTCTCATTTAGTTATGCATTTAGCAAGTGGTCTTGGTTAAGACCACACAACATGCCCAGCCGTGGAGACTGCCCTAGGACATAAGGGAACGGATATTTCTGAAAGGTAGCACTGCACCAAGACCCCATCATCCTTTTGGAGGAATACGTGTCCCAACATTATTGGGCCACAGGTTCAATATTATAACAATGATTTAAAAGGCAAAGTCATTCTGTTCCCTCCAACACTCGGGTGAGTGCACTTGAGCATGGGGGAGGAGGCCAGGCCCCAGGGCGAGGTTGAGGCTGCTATTTGGGGGGGCCCAGGGCCTGGGGGCAGCTTTTTCTGAGTAGAATGTTTCTTTAGCAGGATATCCCCAGCTAATCCGCAGTTTTCTGTTGTGTCCTTTGAATGATGAAAGAGCCAGAGAACCCACCTGGTATGTAAAGGAGAAACACACCCCTGGGAAGGCAGGAGGAAGCGGGAGTTCAAGGGCAGCCACGGATTCTCTGTTTAATGGATGAGAGAAATAAAAGTGCTGTACACACACAAGGACATTTAAATCAAGTCCTCCTCTGAGTCTGGCAGGGACGTGGGCAAAAGGACTTGGTGTGACCTTGCTAATGGACTTGTGGACCTTGAGAGTCTTTCTGGAACTTTCCTGGAGAAAATCAGTGAGGGGGGGTGACTGGGATGAGTGTGGAGAAGAATAAGAAAGGAGAAAGCTGAGTGAACTCCTGACCCCAGGAGGCCTGTTCTTCTCTTGGGGATTAGTGATGGGCATCATGGGGTCGGGGAGGACAAGGCGGAGATTAGGTGGTTTTGTAACTGGGGAGAAGGTTTCCTCCTGAAGACCATCATGAACCCTCACAAGAGGAGAGCCGTCCACCCTGGGTAGAGATTTCAAGAGCTTTTCAACGTAAACACCAAACCTGCCTGACCACACACGAGGAAAGCCCAGGTATTCTCAGGTAGAGATCGAGACTTTGGGGTTGAGGATCACACCTGAGGTGTGTCGTCCTGCTCCACAGAGCTCTTCCTCTAGTTTTTGGGGAGCACTCGACAACGGCCCACAGCATTCTAACAAGATCTTCAGATGGCCGGACCTGACGTCCCACGCCTGTAATCCCTGTAACTTGGGAGACTGAGGCAGGAGGATCACAAGTTCAAGGCCAGCCTCAGCAACTCTCAGCAATGTATCAAGACTTTTTATCAAAATAATTTTTAAAAAAAGATGGGGGAGACAGGGAATATAGCTCAGTGGTAAAGTGTCCCTGGGTTCAATCTCCAGCACCAAAAAAAAAAAAAAATTCTCAGATGGTAAATAGTGACCACTGTACCCCAAAAGGGTAGGTGGGAGTTGGCCTTCTGGACAAGTGCTTACTGTGCTCTTTTGCCTAATACGGGTACTTTCTAGAAAATTCTCAGTCGTCCTGACAGTTCTCCAACAATTTGGGGGGAAGGAACGGAAGCAAAGGGGGTGAAAGGGGGTGGTTGGCATCTTAAGCCCCTGGCTCTCTGAGGCCATCGATCGCCACCCTTCGTTACTCGTCATGTGAGTACTGGGCACCTACTCTGATCTGGTCACCTGGTTGGACACTGTGAGGGAGGCGAGATGCCCAGTTATGACCACAGCAGCTTCTGCAGGCACCGGGAGGAGTAGACTGAGTTCTCTGAGGGCCTGAGGCTTCTAGGATTTGGAGGACCCTCTTTAGGAAGATCACAGAGTTTTGAAAAGAAAAGCCCGAGTCCTCCCAGTGCCCTCTGAGGTGAGATGGAGGGCGGGAGGGAAGTCAAGGTGGGGCGAGGTGGTATCCTCCACTGATTGTTGTGTGTGTGTGTGTCTACTCCAGGCAAATCCACCTTTGGTGCTGAACACTGTACGTTCATGATTCTGTGGACTCTTCACAATTGTCCTGTGAGATACATCCTGCTCCTTCCCCATCTCCAGGAGAATTGCTGAGAACCTGGAGGCTGGGAACTCATCACGCAGCGAGGGTGCGAGGGGCAGGGGTGTACTCCAGATCTTTCTGGCTCCAGAGCTGCATCTCTAACCTCTCTCTGACCCTGCTTTCTTGGACCCTCCGGGAGCCCAGAGATCCCAGAGGAGCCAAGCACACACAGCGGTCCTCTCTCCCCTGGAGTCTCTGCTCACGTGTCACCTCACCAGCAAGGCCCTCCCTCTACCCTCTCTAAACCGGCTCTAATTCTCCCTATAGTATTTTATTTTTATCGACTTAATATATATTTATTTTCTGACTGCCCCCGCCCCCATTAGGATGTGAACTTCACGAGGACAGGGATCTCGTGTGTTTTGTCCATTGCTGGGTGCCCGGTACCCAGGACACTGTCTGGCGATGTACAAGTCATTCGATATACATTTACTGAACTAACCAAGCAATTAACTAATTAGTTATGGTGCCAGCTCATTGGGGGTGAAGGCCCAGAGAATGCTACAGACAACAGGTGTTAGGGTGGTGAAATGATCACAGAGCTTCCAAACCAGGGGACTGTCAGAGAGGGTTTCCAAGAGGAGGCTGGCCCGTGAGGATGGCTAAGCTGATTTATATATTTAGGAGGCAATGGCGGGGGAAGGCATGGGATGGGTGGCGGTCCAGCAGGCTGCTTGGCACGCCTCCCAGCCTTCGTCAGCCTCCCTGGATGTGGGCCTCTGTGCTATATTCACACATCATCTAAGTGGGTTGTTAAACACAGGCACTAGCTACCAAGGGATGCTATGGTTTCTCCTTCCTTGGAGATCTTTAAAAATAGGCAGAAGCATTCAACTGTCCTACATTATTTAGGAAGGGAAGCACTGACATTTTAGCTCCTGTCGTCACTTTAACTGCTGTCTAACTGTTGACTCTGAGGTTGCCGTTCTCACCGTTAACCCCATTTTTCAGGTGAGGAAACTGAGGCAGAGACAAGGAAGGGAACTGTCCAAAGCCTCTGACTGGAGATCTTGCGGCCTTCGCAGTCCTCTGAGGCTCTTGAGGATTCCTCTTGTAGCCTGTCTTTTTTAGGACTTAGCATGTTCTAGATTAGAACAGCACATGGCGCTCCACAAGGCTGACATCCATTAGTAGATTCGTCATAACAGCGATGGCAAAAGTGACTGCAGTCTTATGACTGAGCTCTCTTGATCATAGAGGGGCCTTTGGTGGAGGCAGGAGGCTGGACCTGTTCATGCCCCTATTTACCGAGAGACGGTGTGAGTAGCAGTAAATTGTATCCTCCATAGCTTGTGAGTCAGGGGAAATGTGGATTAAAGCAATCATTGAATTAAACGCTGGGTTCCCAAAGTGGAGGTGTAGTTCCATTAGCACACTGATGAATTGCTCTGCCCTGTGGGTGGAGAGACGTGGAAGGAATTCTGGAAGAATTTCATAGGGGAAAAAGGAGGCAGGCAAAATGAAAGGCAGGAATTGGAAGTCTCATGAACCCGACCCCTTATACATGTCCTTGGAGAAGTGGCATGGGACTTAGCTATCAGACAGCCCTGACTGTGTATGGATGTCAGATAACACTGCTCCCTCACCCAGCACTCTGGTTACGCACAACAGAAACCAACCGTGGTGCCTTGGGTGGGAGAAGCTCAGACTCTGGAGCTGATAGATGAGCTCTTCAGAGCTCCCACTAATGCTGGTCTTATGATTACTCACAGCAGAGGCCTGGGCCACACATGGCCCTCTGGGGAGGAGGGCAGAATGCTGTCACTGTAGGTTTCCTCATGACAGTACCCAGTGAAGGAGCAGGGGTTCACGACTACCTCCGAGCCTCAGCTCATTCATCTGTAAAATGGACAGAATGGTACTTGCCACATGGAGATTTTTCTAAAGGTTCAAGCTGTTGTATCTGAACTGGTTTGCCCAAAAAACTTTCAGTAAATAGTAGTTATTGCTACAATGTAGTCTAATATTTAATATCCCTTTTGCAGATGGAGCATAATAACTTTTATTTATTAATTTATCCATTCCAGTGTGCAGATTTGAAAGAAAAAAAAAAGAACTCTTCCCATATGGCTAAGATAATATCAATGTCTCTTTTAATATCATTAATAATAATTCCTTACTTTTTTTCTTTTTTTCAGTGTTGGGGATTGAACCTAGGCCCTCACCCATGGTAGGCAAACACTCTACCACTGAGCTACACCCCCAGACCAATTAATAATAATTTCTTAACATCATCGAGCATTTTTGAAGCCTGGTGCAGTGGCTCACACCTGTAATGCCAGCAGCTCAAAAGGCTGAGGCAGGAGGATTGCAAAATTTAGCAAGTCCCTGTCTCAGAAACGTAAAAGGGTGCCCCTGGGTTCAGTCCCCAGCAACACACACACACATACACACACACACACACATCATTTGTCCATATTCAAATTTCCTTGGTGACTTTTAAATCCAGCCAGGAGATTGCCTTGCCTGGCAGGTTCTCCCCGTGGGCTGGTGGAAGATGAGCTCATGGTCATATTTGCCTAAGTCAAACAGAATTGGAAAGGTACATCTGTTACAGAGAGAGAAAAAAAATCGTGGACTGTATTTTAAGACTAAATAGAGTCGATCTGGGATTTCCCTCTGTTTTGGTGTATTCAGGTCACCCCCCCCCATTAGAGCCGATTGTATTTAACACTGCCACAGTTAATGAAAGCTTCAGTAGTTAAGCATGCACACCACCTCCTCTCTTACTCCAGGCTGCGTGTCCAAAAGTTTTCCGGGGCAATTCACCATTTATGAAGCGCCTACTGAATGCAGGAAATTCCTCCTTACGACCAGTCTCATGGAGTGCTCATACCCAACTTGAGGGGTTTCCCCCCAGTCAATTCTGCATACCAGGAGTCAGACTTGGCTGTCTAAAGTGGGAGAGAAGGAGCACTTACATCATAGAATTACTTGTCTATGAATTCTAAGATCTAGAAAAAGAAACCTTCCAATTCCTTTGGGGAAAAGCATTTCATAATACAAATGTAAAAAAAACAACAAATATATATATATATATATATATATATATATATATATATATATATATATATATAAAAGCCAGCCTGTCTGTTCCTTCTTACCCAGTGATGCTTTTCCTACAAGGGCAAAGAGATCTGAGAAGATGGGAAACCCGTTCCTTGGGGGCTTTGCTGAAGCAGGGAAGACAGCAATTCCCAGTCTGGACCCTTCCCTTAAGACTGCTGTTTCCAGTTCTTTGAGCCAGAAATCACTGCCTTCAAAAAGAGAAAAGAACAAGCAAAGTTCTGAGCCAGGGTTAAAAAGGTACAAAATATAGCGTTTTCTAAGACCCGATGTGCGCAATGATGTGGAGAAACGGGCTCTCCTACCCGCTGCTGGCAGGAGCGGAAATTGATCTCTTTCTGGAGGGCAATTTGCTAACACTATCAAAAGTCTTAAAAATGATCGTACTCTTGAAATTGATCCCAAGGACATAAATAGAGCTAAACTCAAAGATTTATCCATAGGAATAGTCATTGCAACATTGTTTACAGTAGTAAAAAATTGGAAATAACCTAAATGTCCAACCAGAGGGGACTGATTAAGGTTGATCTAATAACTTATCAAGCATTCCTTCCTATGATAGAATATTATTCAGGCATTAGAAATGGTATTGTAGAATCAGGGCCCTCACTTAGGGCCCACAGATCAGAAAATTTCTGAAATTATATGCAAAGTCATATTTGTGTATGTTTATGTGTGCACACTTCTGAAGGGAGGATTTTTATGAATTCTCAAGTAGGTACATGATCCAAGAGAGTAAAATAATCACTGTTGTAGAAAACATTCAGAGCAGAGAGATGTTGACAACGTATTATTAAATGAGAGAGTGGGAAGGATAGGTTAAAAGCAAAGTAAATATAATATGATCTCATTTTTGTAAAAAATGTATATGCATGCATGTGTGTGTGTAGGAAAATATTAAAGTTTACCCACCAAAATGGTAATCATGGTTATTTTTAAAAAGTGGGATTATAGATGATTTTTTCTTTGTTGTATTTTTCTGAAATTATTACTATGAACACATATTACTATTAGGGTGAAAAAATACTTTTTTTTTTAGTTATTGGGGATTGAACCCAGGGGTGCTCTACCCTTGTACTCCAACCCTTTTTTAAAATAAATATTTTTAATTATGAAACATTCTGTATATACAGAAAATAATATAATTGGCACCATGAACTACCAGACTTTTAAAAATTTATTTATTTATTTTACAGTAGAATGCAATTTGACATATGTACACAAATGGAGCACAACTTCTTATTCCTCTGGCTGTCCATGGTTCTGAGTCAGTCCAACAGTGTAATCATACATGTATACAGGGTAATGACATCTGTTTCTTTCTACCATCTTTACCACCCCTGCAACCCCACTCCTCCCCTCACTCCCCTCTACACAAACCAAAGTTGCTTCTTTCTTCCCTATCCCCCGTCCTACTATGGATCAGCATCCACTTATCAGAGAAAACATTCGGCTTTTGGTTTTCCCCAACCCTTTTTATTCTTTTTTTTTGGGGGGGAGGGTACTGGGGATTGAATCCAGGGGTGCTTGACCACTGAGCCACATCCCCAGCCCCTTTTATTTTTTATTTTTGAGTCAGAGTCTCACTAAGTTGCTGAGGCTGGCTTTGAACTTGTAATCCTCCTGAGCCTCCCAAGTCTCTAGGATTACAGGGGTACACCACTGCCTGACCTTTTTATTCTTTGAGACAGGGTCTCCCTAAGTTGCTGTGGTCTTGTGGAGTTTCTGACACTGGCCTCAAACTCATGAACCTCCTTCCTCAGCCTCCTGAGTCATTGGGATTACCAGTATGCACCACCACTCCCTGCTTAAAAAAATATTTCAGCAGGGCTGGGGTTATGGCTTAGTGGTAGAGCGCTTGCCTAGCATGTGTGACGCACTGGGTTTGATTCTCAGCACTGCATATAAATAAATTAAATAAAGTCCATTGACAATTAAAATAAATATTAAAAAAATAATTCAACAAAACAAACACAGTATAAAATCTTGGATCCTGGAGTGTGGAACCACATTGCTTGAGTACTTGGCTTCCCAGCTGGGGAATCTACAGTGACTTTCTTATCTTTTCTAGGTCTTAGCTTTCTCTTCTGTACAATAGGTATGACATAGTCCATGCTGATAGCTGGGAAACACCAGTGCACAAGGTGATTGGCAATGAAAGCTGCTGTTAGCAATGTGGAGTGAGGCAGGCGGGTAGAGCAGACGGTGCCTGACTACAGAAACACACAACCTTGGGTTTCCACCCAGGTTCATGATCACTAGCTAATAATCCTCTAGCTAATAATCAAACAAGGGATTATTTCTCATCTGTAAAACAGATTCGATGTTATCTGTGTTGCTTTAGCAAGGTAAAGAAAACATGTATCTTTTAGCGCTAGAAAAAAACACATGTGCCTTGTGTACAGTAGGGGCTCAAAAATGATAGGAATTCTCCAATCAGGGAAGAGTTGCATCCTTTGGGAACTGGAAATGAATGCTTAGAGAATTAATCCTTCTGCTTTTTTTTGTTGTTTGTTTTCCATATCATATCATAAATCTCCTCATTTCCCTCAAGCTGAAAGCAATGTAATGAAGAGGCTGGTCTAACAAAGGGCTTCCAAAATGACAACATTCCACATATCTAGCAATATTGCCGCCATGATTACTAAGTGTTACCTATGGCTTTATTATTATGTACCAGTGCTGGAATGAATCATTCTTGTTTTTCTCTGTACCTCCTCCAATTTATCTCCTCTTTCCAGAACTGAGCTGCTGACACTGAGAGAATGTAACAGATAAAAGAGGTCTTTACAGGAAATGGTTAGAGCTTGGTCACCCTCTTCTTGTTCCCTGAGTTGTCTCATTTGCATATGGACTTGACTATTCTAAAATTTTATGAAATTTTGGTGTTTGCTGAATGTCTACTATGTGCTTGGCACTGTGTAAAGCTGTGTGTGTGTGTGTGTGTGTGTGTGTGTGTGTGTGTGTCTTGCTGGGATCAAACCCAGGGCCTTGTACATGCTAGGCAGAAGCTCCACCACTGAGCTACACCTACAATCCTACTGTGCAAAATCTTTATCTCACATCATCTGTGTTCTAAACTGAATGTTCTTTTGTCCTTATAGTCAGCATACAATACACTAGTCCTTTCTCTTGGCTCTTCCTTCAAAATATATCCACAATGAAATCACTTTTGCCTACTTCCACAAAAACCACCCTTGCCCAAGCCACCAACATGCCTTGCCTGGATTTTTTGAAAAACAGATCATTTGGGGGAAACAATATTAGCTACACAGCAACATATTTGCATTTTGAGGCATAGTCTCTCTTTGTTGCCTAGGCTGGTCTTGAACTCTTGGGCTTATGTGATCCTCTTGCCTCAGCCTCCTGAGTAGCTGGGATTTCAGGTGCACACCACTGTGCCAGCTCCATGGCAAAACTTGACAGAAAATATAGAGATTTCCCACAAACCCCACCCTCCTGAGCATGCATGACTTCCCTTACTATTAACATTCCCCTCCAGAGTAGTTCATTTGTTACAACCCATGAACCTACCTTGACACATCATTATCCCCCAGACGCCATGTTTACATTAAGGTCAGTCTTGATATCTTACATTCTATGGGTGTGACAAATGTGTAATAACACGTACCACCATTATAGCATCGTATGAAATATCTCACTGCCCTAGAAATCCTCTGCTCTGCCTGTTCATCCCTCCCACCCGCTATTTCCTGGAAACTACTAGTCATTTTACTGTAGTATTGCCTTCTTTTAATGTCATATAGTTGGAATCATATTGTAAGTAGCCCCTTCACGTTGGCTTCATTCATTTAGTAATAACACTTGTTTCCTCCATATTTTTTCATGGCTTGTTGGTGCCTTTCTCTTTAATATTGAATACTATTCCATTGCCTGGATAGACCACAATTTATTTATGCTATCATGTACTTAAGGACACCTCGGTAGCTTCCAAGATTTGACAATTATATATAAAGTTGCTACAAACATCTCTGGGTAGGTTGTTTTGTTGGTTGGTTGGTTGGTTGGTTGGTTTGCATTGCTGATGAACGAAACCCAGGGCTCACACATGGGCTAGCTACCATGGAGCTACAGCCCCAGCCCTCTGTGCAGGTTTTTATGTAAATATGTTTTCAACTCATTGGGTAAATATCAGGGGTGAAACTGCTAGATTGTATGGTAAGAGTATGTTTGGTTTGGTAAGAAATGGTCCAATTATCTTCCAGTGTGGTGCTGCCATTTTTCATTCCTACCAGGAAGGAATCAGAGTTTTTGGCCAGGACTGAGTGTTGTCAGTGTTCTGAGCTTTGGCCCTTCCAATAAGTGGGTAGTGGTATCCATTGTTTTAATTTTCATTACCCTAATGACATAGGATAGGGAGCAAATAGGCTTATTTGCTATCTGTATGTCTTTGGCGAGATGTCTATTCAAGTCTTTGATCCATTTTTAAATAGGGTTGTTTATTTTTTTATTGGGGGCTTTTTAATATGGTTTATATATTCTTTGTGTATTTGGGATAACAACTCTTTATCAGATATCGTCTACAAATAATTTCTCCCAGTCTGTGGCTTGTCTTCTCATTCTCTTGACAATGCATTTTGAAGAGTGGAAGTATTTTAGTTTTATTGAAGCCCAGATTATCAATTATTTCTTTCTTAGTGTTGTATCTATAAAAAGCGTTGTCACATCTAGGTCATCTAGGTCTTCTTCTGAGCCATGGAGTTTACATTTCTCTTTTCACATCTAGGTCTATGATCCACTTTGAGTTATTTTTTGTGAAGATTGTAAGGTCAGTGTTGCATTCACATTTTTGTACATGGATGTCCACTAGTTATGATATCACTTGTTGAAAACTTGCTTTTCTTCAACTATTGCTTTTGCTCCTTGGTCAGAGGTCAGTTGACTGTGTAGATGTGGGTCTATTTCTAGCTCCCTGGTTCTGTTCCATTGATATATCATCTATTCTTTTGCCAGGACTGCATGATCTGTATCACTAGAGCTTCGATCTTGAAGTCTGGTAATATCAGTCCTCTAACTTTGTTATTCTCCTTTAATATTATGTAGGCTATTCTGGGAATTTTGCCTCAGAATCAGTTTGTTGGTATCCACCAAATAACTTATTTGGATTGCATTGAATCTACATATCAAGATGGGGAGACTGACAACTTGACAATATTGAGTTTTCCTATTCATGAACATGGACTATCTCTCCACTTATTTAGTTCTTTGATTTTTTTCAACAGTATTTTGTAGCTTTTCTCAAATAAGTCTTGAATATATTCTGTTAGATTTGTATCGGAGTATTTCCTTTTGGGGGGTGCTATTATAAATGCTAATTATATTTTTATTTCTGATTTTACTAGTTTTTTGTTTGAACATAAGAAAGTGATTGACTTTTGTGTATTAACTTTGCATTCTACAACTTTGCTGTGATTGCTTATTAATTCTGAGAGATTATTGTTCGTTATTTTGGATCTTGTGTTAGTTTTTCTTTGCTGAGACCAAAATATCTGATAATAACAATTTAAAGGAGGAAGGCTTTTATTATGGTTTGGAAATAAAGTGTCCCCTCAAACTCCTGTGTTAGTGCATGAATATTCAGAGGTGAAAAGATAAGATTATGAGAGCTGTCACCTAATCAGTACCTCCTAGTTTGGCAGGTTTTTTTTTTTTTTTTTTTTTTTTTNGCCTCAGTGCACAATATTTTTGTTGTTTGTTTTTTGTTTTAACATTCATCCTATTGGTGTTCTCGGAGCTTCCTGGATTTGTGGTTTGACATCTGACATTAATTTGCAAATGTTATACCAGCCTAGCATACCTGACAAAAATCTCACTTTGGCAGGTTTTTTTTTTTTTTTTTTTAGTGCTGGGGATTGAACCCAGGGCCTTGTGCATGCAAGGCAAGCACTCTACCAACTGAGCTATGTCCCCAGCCCAGTACATCCTAGTTTGAATGGACCAGTTGGATGTTAACTATAGGCAGATGGGGCATAGCTGGAACAAGTGGGTCACTGGGAGTGTGCCCAGTGACCTTCTGCATGTTCTCTCTCTCTCTTTCTCTCTCTCTCTCTCTCTCTCTCTTTCTCTCTCTCTGCTTCCTGGCTGCCATGAGGTGAGCAGTAGTCCTCTTCCATGCCTTTCTGTCATGATATCCTGCCTCATCATGAGCCCAGCATAATGGAGTCAGTCCACCATGGGCTAATCCTCTGAAACAGTGAGCCAAAATAAATTTTTCCTCCTTCAAGTTATTCTTGTTGAGTATTTTGGTCAAGCAATGAAAAACTGACTAATGCAGCTTTATTTTGGCTCACAGTTTCAGAGGTTTCAGTCCAAGGTCGACCAGCTCCATTGCTCTGAGCCTGAAGTGAGATAGAACACTGAGGTGGGAGGGCATGATGGAGAAAACTTCTTAGGTTGGCCAGGGACCAAGATATAGTCCCCAAGAGTATGCCCCAGTGACCTACTTCCTCCACCACACCCTGTCTGCCTACCGTTTCCACCACCTTCCAGTAGCTCATTTGAATTATTAATCCATCATGTGGATTAATCTACTGATGAGGTTAGAGCCCTCATCATCCAATCACCTCCTCAAAAACCTCACCTCTGGACATTGCTGCACTGGGGACAAAGTCTTTAAGACATGAACACTTAGGGAACATTATAGATCTGAACCATAACAATTCTCTACATAGACGAGCAAGTCATTTGTAAATAGAGTTTTATTTCTCCATTTCCAATATGTATTCCTTTTATTTTCTTTTATCATCTTATTGCATTAGATAGGACTTCAGCACGATGTTAAAAAAGAGTGGTGAGATGGGTCATCCTTGCCTTGCTCCTGGCTTTGCAAAAGAGTTTCTAGTTTCTCACCATTAAGTATGATGTTAGTTGTATATTTTTTTGTAGCTGTTCTTTTTTAAAAAACAACAACAACATTTTTTTAGTTGTTGATGGACCTTTATTTATTTATATGTGGTGCTGAGAATCGAACCCAGTGCCCCACACATGCTAGGCAAGCACTCTACCATGGAGCCACAACCCCAGCCCCTATAAATATTCTTTATCAAGTTGAGGAAGTTCCTTATATTTCCAGTTTTCTAAGATTTTTTTTTTTAAAAACAATAAGTGCATTGCAGACTTTGTGGTTTATCTTTATCTATTTGATCATGTGATCTTTCTTTGGCCTGTTGATGTAACAGATTACATTAATTTGCAAATGTTATACCAGCCTAGCATACCTGACAAAAATCTCACTTTGGCAGGTGTATTACTCTTTTTTATCTTTTGTTGGATCCAACTTGCTAATATATTGTTCAGGATTTTTTTGCATCTATGCTCATAGAGATATTGATCCATAGGTGTTTTGTTTGTTTGTTTTTGTTTTAAGCTTAAATGGTTTTAGTAATTGGGGCAATTGTGGCCTCATAGAATGAGTTAGGAAGTATTCCCTATGCTTCTAAATTCTGAAAGAGAATTGGTCTTTTTTTTTTTTTTCCTTAAATGTTTGGTAGAATTCACCAGTGAAACCATCTAGGCCTGGTGCTTTTTGTAGTGGAAAGTTATTAATTATATATTCAATTTAATTATATAAACCTATTCAGATGATTTATTTCTTCTTGTTTGAGTTTTAGCAGATGTTGTCTTTCAAGGAATTGGTAATTTTCACTTTGGTTATCAAAGTTATGGGCATAGACTTGCCCAAAATACCTTTATTGCCCAGTATGACTTTAATTATCCTTTTAATGACCATGGGATCTGTAATGTGGTCCCCTATTTTATTTTTGCTACTAGTAATCTGTGTCATCTGTTTCTTCATCATCCAGCTAGAGACTTACTGATTTTGTTTGTGTTTCCTACGAACCAGTTTTTGTTGTTGTTGATTTTCTCTATTGATTGTCCCCTTTTCAATTTTTAAATTTCTGCTGTAGTTTTTATAACTTCATTTCTTCTGCTTCCTTTCAATTTAAATTCTTCTTCTTTTTCTTGTCTCCTAAGGTGGAAGATTAGATGATTGATTTTAGATCTTTTTCTTTTCTAATATATACACCCAATGCTATAAATTTCTCTGTAATTACTACTTTCACTGCATCCCACAATTTGCTTATTCAGTACTGGGGAGGGAAGAAAGAACCTCATACATCTAGGCAAACACTCTACCACTGAGCTATATCCCCAGCTCAGCATCCCACAAATTTTGACAAGTTAAATTTTCACTGTTATTTTGTTCACAAAATTTCAAAAATTTATTTTGAGACTATTCCTTTGACCCATATGCTACTTAGAAATATGTTGTTTAATATCCAAGTATTGAGATATTTTTCCAGCAATCTGTTTTGATTTCTGGATTAATTCCATTGAGTTCTGAGAGTAGATAGATATTGTATGGTTTTCTATATATATAGGTGTATATGTATAATATCTATACCTATATTGATATGTCTATATCTGTATCTATCTATAATCCATATATTTAAGTTGGGTGAAGTATGTTTTATGACCAAGAAAGTGATCTATCTGAGTTCCTGTTCCATATGACCTTGAAAAGAATGTATTTGCTGCAGCTGTTGGATGAAGTAGTTGATAATACCAATAATGTTCAGTCTATTGATGGTGTTGTTGAGTTCAATGATGTCCTTATTGACATTCTGCTGCTGGGTCCATCCATTTCTGATAGAAGGATATTGAAATCTCCCACAATAATAGTGGATTCATATATTTCTTCTTCAGTTCTATCAACTTTTGCTTTACATATTTTGTCATTCAGTTATTAGGTGCATACACATTAAGGACTGATATGTCTTCTTGGAAAACTGACCCTTTTATCATTATAAATGCCTCTCTTCATTCTTGATAATTTTTCTTGCTCTGAAGTCTTTATTTGCAATTAATATAGCTATTCCTGCTTTTATTTATTTATTGATTTATTGACTAGTGTTACCATGGTCTACATTTTCCCACCCATGTCCCTTTAATATAAATGTACCTTCACATATAAATTAGGTTTGTTGTAGATGACATGTTGTTGGCTATTTTTTTTTGATTGGCTTTGACAATATTTGTCTTTTAATTATGTATTTGGACAATTGATGTTTAAAGTGATTATTGAGGGCTGGAGTTGTGGCTCAGTGGTAAGCGCCCGCCTCGCACGTGTGAGACCCTGGGTTCGATCCTCAGCACCACATAAAAATAAATAAACAAAATAAAGGTATTGTGCCCATTATAACTAAAAAAAAAAATTTAAAAATCTTTTAAAAAATAAAGTGATTATTGATATAGTTGGATAATATTGCTATATTTGTTACTTTTTTATTTATTTAAATTTTTGTCTTTACCCCTTTTCTGCCTTTTGTGCTTTTAATTGAGCATTTATGTCATTCCATTTTATTTCCTTTCTTAGCATATCAGACTTCTTTTTCAACTTTTTTAGTGGTTTCCCTTGAGTTTGCAGTATACACTTAGAGTTAATCCAAGTTCATTTGTTTATTTTCGTATCTTCTTTTTCTTTCTTTCTTTCTTTCTTATCTTCTTTTTTTTTGGCAGGGGGAAGGGCTACTAAGGTTTGGACCCAGAAATACTTTACCACAGAGCCACATCCCCTGTCCTTTTTAAAATCTTTAAAAATTTGAGACAAGTTCTTGCGAAATTGCTGAGTGTCTCACTAAATTGCCCAGGCTGGCCTCAAACTTAAGATCCTCCTGCCTCAGCCTCTTCAATCACTGGGATTACAGGCATGCACCATCATGCTCAGCATCCAAGTTCATTTTCAAATAAAACTATCTCACTCCAGAGGTATTGCAAGTATCTCAAAATGAGAAAATATTCTTCATTCCTTCCTCCCATCCCTTGTATCATTACTATCATCCCCTTCACTTATATATAAGTATGAGGGTATAAGCAAATGAACTATTGGCATTATTATTTTGAGTCAACTGATATCTTTTAGATCAATTAAGAATGAGAAAAATAGTAGTTTTTATTTTTATTTCACTTTCACCTATTCTTTCTCGATGTTCTTCCTTTCTTTACTTAGATCTAAGTTTTTTGGGGGCAGGGGGTACTAGGGATTGAACTCAGGGACACTCAACCACTGAGCCTCATCCTCATCCCTATTTTGTACTTTATTTAGAGACAGGGTCTCACTGAGTTGCTTAGCACCTCGATTTTGCTGAGGCTGGCTTTGAACTTGCAATCCTCCTGCCTCAGCCTCCCGAGCCTCTGGGATTACAGGTGTGTGCCCTTGTGCCTGGCTTCCTCTACTTTTTTTTTGAACCCCGGACCTTGTGCGTGCTAGACAAGCACTTTACCGACTGAGCTATATCTTCAGCCCCTCCTCTTCACTTTTAAAGGATAATCTTGCAGGGTACAGAATTATAGTTTATAGTTTTTTTCTCTCTCAATACTAAATATTTGGCTGGGGATGTGGCTAACGCTCTTGCCTGGCATGCTCAGGGTGCTGGGTTCGATCCTCAGCACCACATACAAATAAAAATAAAGATGTTGTGTCCACCGAAAATTAAAAAATAAATATTAAAAATTCTCTCTCTCTCTCAAAAAAAAAAAAAAAAACCTAAATATTTCACTCCAGCCATTTTTTGCCTGCAGAGTCTCTGAGGAGAAGGTAGATGTAATTCTTAGCATTGCTTTTCTAATGTTATGATGCTTCCCCTTTGACTTCATTTGAGGGCTTTTTCCCTACATTTTAAAATTTTCTGTATTTTGAAAATAATGTGCCTCAGTGCACAATATTTTTGTTGTTTGTTTTTTGTTTTAACATTCATCCTATTGGTGTTCTCGGAGCTTCCTGGATTTGTGGTTTGACATCTGACATTAATTTTTAGGAAAAAAAAATTCAGGAGGAAATCCTCGTTCATTATCACTTCTAATATTTCTTCTATTCCCTTTTCTCTTTCTTTTCCTTTTGGCATTTCCATTATTCCCAGGTTCCACCTTTTGTAGTTGTCCCACAGTTCCTGAGGATCTGTTCTGTCTGTTTCAGCACTTGCTCTCTGTGCTTTTCAACTTGGATATTTTTACTGAGATATTCTCAAGCCTAGTGATTCTTTCCTTAGCCATGTCCAGTCTTTTTTTTTTTTTTTTTTTTTTTGGCATCAGGGATTGAACCCAGGGGCGCTTAACAACTGAGCTTCATCTTCAGCCCTCGTTGTTTGTTTGTTTGTTTGTTTTTGAGACAGGGTCTTGATAAGTTGCTTAGGGCTTCACTAAATTGCTGAGGTTGACCGTCAACTTGGGATCCTCCTGCCTCAGCCTCCCAAGCTGCTGGGATTATAGGCGTGCACCACTACACCTGGCCATGCCTGGGCTTGAATGAGCCTATCATGCATTTTTCATTTATGTTAGTGTTTTGGTCTCTAGCATTTCTTTAATAATTCTTTCTTAGAATTTCTCTCTGATTACATTCTCTCTTTTTGCATGTTATCTACTTTATCCATAGAACACTTAGTTCTTTTTTCTTTTTTTTTTTAGGTGTCTGCATTGGTAAGTTGTGACTCTCCGTACCCTCTTGTTTGCCACTGCAAATTTCAGGGACAGCAATTTGTCCCAATATCTCACTTTTCTTAACAGATCTAAGAAGAGTTGTTGATTTTCCAGTTTATTTTCAACTTCCAAACTTCTTGCAGGTTGGAGCAGAAATCGGAAGCCTCACCTGGATCTTTTTTTTTTTTTTTTTTTTTGAAGAGAGAGGAGATTTGAGAGAGAGAGATGGGGATGAGAGAGATGAGAATTTTTTAATTTATTTGAATATTGCAGTAAGAATTTGCTGCA
>NW_026000174.1:54933908-54944870 GCF_001458135.2 Marmota marmota marmota | reverse complement strand
TTTGTATGTGGTGCTGAGGATCGAACCCAGGCCGCACGCATGCCAGGCGAGCGCGCCACCGCTTGAGCCACATCCCCAGCCCTCACCTGGATCTTGTTATAGCTTCGGGACTAGTTTCCCTCTTCTGTCTTTGTCCACAACACAGTAGCCCAAATAAACCTTTTGAATAGTTAGATTTTGTTACTTCTCTGCTCAGAATCTTCCGGGGGCTCCACATGTCCCTCAGAGTAAAAGCCAGGGTCCTCAGTATCTGCCCCGTCTCCAGCGCTCTGCCCTGGTTGCTTCTCTGATGGCAAGGTCCCCTCCAGCCTTGCCTGCTCTTTTGTTCCTTCAGCTTCTCGGGTTTGCTCTTCCCACAAGGCCTCTGCCCTGGCCCTCCCCTCTGCCTGGAAGGCTCGCCCCAGACCTTGGCCCAGCCCCGTCCTCTGCTTCTTTCAGCTTTCCCTACCCCTATAGGTTATAGTGATTCTTCCCTAGTCATCTCACTGGTTCCCTTTTCTGCTGTTTTCTCCTAAAACTTATCACTATCTGACACATCATGTATTTTCATTTAAAAAAAAAAAATCACCTTCTTTCCCCACCAGAATGTAAGGCCCACGAAGGCCGGAGTGTAAATGCGTATTGTGGTACCATCAGCGCGGAGGGGGAGTCCTTGATGACTGTGTCTTGAGTGGCTGATGATCATACTTACACAGATGAGCAAGGGATGTGGTTACAGTTCAAACTCGGGCCTTCCTGACTCAGAGCCCGTGCTCGCAATGACTCTGCTGCATTGCCGCCCAATTTCGCGTGGAATATTGAATCTCTGATACATTCTTCCAAACGGCTATTTCCTCCTCGCTGGCAGTTTTCTATTTCTTGGCTCTCGCTGGAGTTGATTTTTCTGAGTTAGGAAGAACTCTCTATGAACTGCATCCTAATAGTTCCTCAAGATCATTGCATTGCAAAATAGGCTGGAATCAGGCTGCCCACTGAATTACCTGCAGGGCTCTCTCTCCTTCATTGAGCTTCACTGCAGCCTGTCTGCCAGCGAAAGTCAGAACTACACAGCTTCTGGCCAAACTCAATGTCAGGTTAAGTACTCAATACAGGTGATCTTTAAAAAAATTACAAAACCCCAAAAGACCAATAATATTCCTCCAGTTGCATGTTTTACAGACTTTCGCATGCTCCAAGGATGTTTTCTACTTTGATGCTTGTAATGACCTGCCCGGTAGGTTGCTGCTTACTCTATTGCTTACACAAATGAACAGCGGTCACAGTGGCAGTGGTGAACTAGAAGAACTCAGGTCTTCAGAACTAAGACCAATTGCTCCTCAAACTGAGTCTGTCCGCTGATTTCAGTACTGTTTGTTACCAAATTAGTTTATAGTTTTACCAACTTTTATACAGACACATTACCTTGAACCTTTTTGAGGGGAGGCGGTACTGGGGATTGAACTTGGGGCACTCGACCACTGAGCCACACCCCCAGCCTTGTTTTGTATTTTATTTTAGAGACAGGGTCTCACTCAGTTGCTTAGCACCTTGCTTTTGCTGAGGCTGGCTTTGAACTTGCGATCCTCCTGTCTCAGCCTCCGGAGCCGCTGGGATTACAGATGTGTGCCACCACATCCAGTATCACCTTGAATCTTGATGATTAATACGCATTGTGTAAGTTTGGAAAGATGAGGTACATTTTAACTCTGTGTAGTTTCTGGCTGCCCAACATCCATGCTCTCTTCTTTTTGGTAATAGCTCTAATTTCCGTTTTGGACAATTACTTCCGCCCTATTGGTTGCAGAATTGGTTGGGATGTCAGTCAAGGTGGCAAAGGAGAAGGCATTTCACTCAAGTCAAAACCAATGAGATAGCCAGGTACAGTGGCACATGCCTGTAATCCCAGTGGCTCAGAGGCTGAGGCAGGAGGATTGTGAGTTCAAAGCCAGCCTCAGCAATTTAGCGAGGCCCTAAGCAACTCAGTGAGACCCTGGCTCTAAATAAAATATGAAAAAGAGCTAGGGATGTGTCTCAGTGATTAAGTGCCCCTGAGTTCAATCCCTGGTACCAATACACGAAAACAATGAGATGAAGGATCTCAACTAGAGTGCTGGAGGGATGAGTAAATGTGTAAGAAGAAATATTCTAAAAGGAAGGCTGATTGGCTCCTGTTCCAGGACATCTTAGTTGCCATTGGTCCAACTTTTCCAGCCTCATTCTCAACTGTCTCTTGATTTGGGGTTCATCCTTCCAATCCATCCACTTGCTTATGTTAGCCAAGGTTCACTTCTGTTGCTTGCAACCAAAGAACCCTGCTTGGAGTAGAAGGCAGGAGAAGGTTGGTCTCCTTGGACAAGATTGGGATCCTCTTCTGCCAAGACCAGCTGCAGTGAGTGTGTTGGAATATCCTCGGTGGCCGGTGGGTTAGTGTACCAGCCTGCTGGCTTCTCCCCTGGGACCTTCTGGCCTGGCATGGACATGTGGCTGGCAAACACTTGAGCCAGTCCAAAAGAGGTTCAAGTTGAGAAGGGCCAGGAGTGAAATGGGGCTTTGGGGGAGTTCCTCAAGGACTTGGGGAGGGGACAACAAGAAGACTCAGGGCTGTAGGAGTGGCCCAGCTAGGACGAATGAGACCCAAACTAGGAAGACAACCTTTTGCTCTGCAGAGAACATTTTGTGGAGGCCAGGGCTTTCATGTCATGTTCTCAGACTTTAATTCTCATATTTTAGACAAATGGCAAAATTATTAGACGATTATAATGGAATGCGGAGCGGCAGTGACAGATTAAAGGGCCATTCATTGCCGCCCTCCCCACTCCAACACACAGAGAACAGAGTCTTTCTCCCAGGTGCCCCCTCCTAACTTGGTCCGCCTCCACTTCCCGCAGTCCCTGAGGGCTGCAGTGCTGACCACGCATGTTCTCTGCCGGGGACAAAGCACCACAGGTCTCCCTCGGCTCCCTCTCCTGTGTCTCCTGAAGCCCCACTCTCCCTTCCAGGCACTCCTGGCTGTTGGTCAGGAAATCAGGGTGCTGCGAGGGGAGCTCCTGCGCTTGGATGTGGCGGACAGACTTTCCCGTAGAATGGGACGACCTTTGAATTCCGCAGCGACTTTGAGAGGTAGCAGTAGTATCCCTGTTTGCCAGATGAGGAAATCGAGCCCCTGAGAGGTTAAATAACTTGTCTAAACCGGATCACACAGCTGACGGATGGCAGGGCCAGGCCAAGAACCCAACTTGGACCCACTCTAAAGCTCCTTGGGAGTCCTGGGATTTAACCCTAACTTTGCTACTTACTACTGAGATCAGCTCTGCAAATAAACTTCTTAGGTTCTGGGTTCATTTATTGGTAAGAATAATGTCAGAGATTGGAGGTGAAGATTGGTTTCATGTTCTGTGCTATTATCTGTCAGGGGCCATCTGGAAGGCTATGCTGGGTTTGTTAGGAAAGAGTTCTGCCATCATTTAGTGATGTCTGCATGGGCCAGGAAGTGAGGAAAGGCCACGCATTAGCCATCCCTGTGATCATGAAGTATTTTATGTCTTTAAGTATCATGATCTCTTGATTTTAAACACCTTGAATTTTTAATAACAAAGAAGCCCATCCTCATTATATTATATTCTTTCTGGTTCTCTGCTCTTCCTCTGGTTAGATCTTCTCAGTTTTTGACACCTATTCAAAATCCATCATCATGGGCTAATTGATCCAGTAGCTGAAGGAGCTTCTTGTCCTAGCCTGGGTGGCCTAAGTGTGTCTGTTATCTATTGCTATGTCACCTACCTGTGGTTTAAAACAAAATGAGTTCTTTCTCATGATGCCATGGGCTGACGGGTGAGCTCTGTTCCACATCAGCTGGGGTTGCACATGTGCTTGTGTTCAGCTGAGAACTTGACAGGGACACCTTGGTTCTTCACCATGGAGCCTCTGTCTCCTGCAGTGACTCTAGTACATCTCCAAGTGGTCTTTCTCCTGAAGTATGCTCTCACCTGTGCCTCACTTCCTAATGTCCAAAGACTGGGTAAATGTCAAGTCAGTGTGGGAAGGTTCCACACACAAGGGCTTACATACCAGCGTGCATAGTTCACTAGAGACTACTGATGTGATAATCTATCGTAACAATCAATTTCATGTATTCTCAGGGACTCTGACCACACATATGTGTGATCATGAAACATTTATATCATCTTATAAGAGATATGAGACCAGATCCCTGTCTTTATGGCAGTTCCAGTACAGTGGATAACAAAACATACTCTGAAAGAATGAAGCGACACAAGTTAGTGGAAGCAGATTCCATCATACAATTTATATTTTCCAAAATTTCACTGTGGATCAATCATTTGGACTATTTTTTACATAAACAAAGTGGTTGGGTCACAAAATCCTATTTAATCCATAATCTCGATAACATATGATAAGGCTTCCTAAATGTCACATGTTTATGTACTGAGTTTACAATTTTTGCCATCAACACATACACTGGAACTGTTATTTAATATTCTCCTTTGATTTAACTTACTTTTTAACACTTAAATAATTTTATTTTAAAATAAAGTTTTATATCATTGCTATAAAAGCAAAACCAGTATCATTTGCCATAAACATAAGATAGCCATAACTGTAAATTCAACTCAAATGAAAAATAGTGATAACATCAATTGCTGGTGAGGATGCTCACCATGGATCACTGGATCACTCATGGGTTGCTGTTGGAAATGTAAAATGGCATGACTATTCTGGAAAATGGTTTCAACAGTTCATTTGCAAAACAAAAAACATACTTACTGTACAACTCAGCAATTACACTCTTGGGCATTTATTCCAGAAAAAAATAAGACCCTATTTTCTTGCAGGAATTTATACATGAATATTCATAGCAGTATTATCCATAATAGCCAGAAAACTGGAAACTACCCAAATGTCCTTTAATACGTGAATGGATAAGTTAATCATGGTAATGCATACCATGGAATATTACTCAGTAATAAAAAGAAAGTAACTATTGATAATGCACTACAACTTGAATGATTCTGAATCAAATTATGCTGAGTGAAAAAAAGGCAATTCCAAAAGGTTACATAGTATATGACTTTATTGATACATTTAAAAAAAATATTTATTCTCAAGCTTTAGGTGGATACAATATCTTTATTTTACATTTTTGTGGCACTGAGGATGGAACCGGGTGCCTTGTGCTTGCTAGGTGAGCACTCTACCACTGAGCCACAACCCCAGCCATCCTGGATCCATTTTATAAAACAAAAAATTTTAGAAATAGAGAATAGATTAAGGATGACAGAGAGAGGATGAGCTGGCTATGAAAGGGCAAGATAAGGCAGTTGTGAGCTGATGGTACAGTTGAGAATCTCGATGGTGGTGATAGTCATGCAATGCTGCACATAAGTTGGATAGAACCACACACACGTGCACTCACACATGTACACACAAGTACATATAAAATTAAAGCGATCTAAGTGGTTTTGATGTGGTATTATTGTGCAAGATGTTAATATTGGGGAGACTTGGAGTACGGTGCATGGCTCTCTCCAGTACATTTCTTTGCAACCTCCTACAAATCTTAAATTATTTCAAAATGGAAAGTTTAAAGAAATTAGAACAATTAAAATAAAAGATGTTTGTCAGCCTCAGCCCACTTCCCAAAATACCTAAAATCACTTCAATGATCATCAGTGTTACACAGTGGAAGATTCCAATGTATGGCAGTAATAGTTTTCAGGAATGAGGGTGGAACACCACACAGTACTGCAGAGGGACAGATACAAAGAAGCACTTACACAATGCTTACTGTGTGTACTGCTCCAAATGTTTTCCAGATACACATTCATTTAATTTTTATACCAAGTCCATATGGAAGCATTGGATTCCACTAGAGATAGATAATGAGGCAGAGATTTGCATGCAGGAAGTGAGGGTGCCCTCAGGAGCATCTGTGAAGGGTGAGGGACCCGAGATTAAGCAGTTACAGCAGAGGTCTGCCAATTCTAAGAGGAGGGCTGGATCTGGGATGTTCCTTCAGAGATGTCCCAAGAAAGTTGAGGTATGAGCTCTTTTACCTCCTCAATGACAGGTCATTAATACAGGCTGGCTTCAGGGAGAGGACAGCTTCCTTGGGCTGAGAGCAATGCCTGGAGAGGAAGTGAACTGAATTGTTAGCAATCGACACTTCTGGAAAGCCCCAGCTCTGAAGGGGGAAAGGGCATGTGTGTAGCGCACCACAGTGTCCACTACTGTCTACCCCTTGTAATCAGATCCATTTGCTGAACATAGTTTGAGCCACATCCCCAGCCCTGACCACTTCCTTCTTATGATACAGTACTTTGAGCCCAAATGGCTTTAGGACCTAATAGGTCTCACAGAACTAACTTGTGGTAGGCAGCTCTGGCTGTACAGTCACTTGATGTCCCATAATCAGGCGCTCTGCGTCTATCAGGGCTCCTAGGAACGCTGGCTGCTGTTCTTTGAATGGTTGTAGATGGCATGACCTGGCTCTATAGGGGTCTATGTTGTGATTTTTTTTCTGGCTCTACAATATCTTCTCCCACCCTGGATACCTCTAATACCACAAGGCCAATTGTACCACAGTCTATATCTGCTGTAGGGCTCTTTCTTGCTCTAGACCCACGGGAGATGAAAACCTTCCTTGTCATTAAGAAAACAGGTTGGGCACTGGGGTTGTGGCTCAGTGGTAGAGCACTTGCCTAGCATGTGTGAGGCACTGGGTTCGATCCTCAGCACCATATAAAAATAAATAAATAAAATAAAGGTATTGTGTCTATCTACAATTAATATGATCTGACTAACAAATCAGTATATATATAAACAGGTTGGAAAAATATCTTCAAGTGTTGAGCTTGGTATCTCCTGAACATGGAAACATCCACCAGGCAGGCTCTAAGGTGGTCCCCAAAGATCCCTGCTTCTGACACTCACTTTCCTGTGTTTTCTGCTTCCCTTGAACGTGGCCTGGATGGGCCTGGTACTTGTTTCTAATGAACAGAAATTGCCAATGTGCTGGGATGGTGCTTCGATAGGGTACAGAAAGACCGTGGCTTCCCTCTTGGGACTCTCTCTCCCTCTCTGTCATAACCAGTTGCTATGTTACAAGGACACTCATGGTGAGGCACCAAGGTCTCCACATCTGCAGGAAGAGCTGGGAAGCAGATTTTCTAAGGTCTGCAGCAGCCATGAGACTGATCTTGGAAGGAGGATGCTCCGATCTTAGCTGAGCTTTGAGGTGACAGCTGACCTGACTGATACCCTGGCTGAAGTCTCCTGAGAGTCTCAAGGTCCCATTCTTTCCACCAGGTCCCTGACCTCGGCATAGCAGACTGCGGGAGTTGAGAATCCAATCTTCCCCTGGAGTCCAGTTCCTCTTATAATTAAGTTCTGGTCCTTAGTTTTCTCTGCCCTCTGGTACCAACGAGAGTCTCTTTATATGCTGCCAAATACACCAGTTCAAGCTTATACACTTGGCCTTACATTGGTGATTAATCATTCTTGGCCTTTCATTGTCATTCTCCAATGGATCAATGCCCTGCCGTCCCCCAGCCTTAGCCACCTCACTCTACAATACTACTAATGCTGAACCAGGCACATGCTGGATGGGCTGCCTCCCCAAGTACATCAGCATCCACCTGTGTCCCATCCCCGAACGTCACCAATGAAAGTTTTAGCGATTACACCCTGACCTCAGGCCAGGGGCTCTCAGTGTCCCACCTACCATAGTAATGGGATTCTCAAAACCAGGCGGCCAGCGAGCGGTAAAGCTCCCCAATTCCGTTTTTGAGCCTGCTTTCTTAGGCCACCCAACGGCAGTAGGTCAGGTTTCCTGGGAAACAGACTCAAGGCAGAGATTTGCATGCAGGCAGACTATTGAGGAGTTGTTTGGGGAACAATACCTGTGAGGGGAAGGAAAGAAAGCTGAGCTGGGAGGAGAGAGAAGTTGAATAGTCACCACACAGACCCAAGGGGGCTCACAGGGAGGACAGAAGCCGGGATGGCCCTGTAGACTGTCCAATCAAGGCAAGGAGGCCAGTATGCTCCCCGCATTGACCCACTCTTAGAAGTAGGCTGGCCCAGGGAGGGGACATCATGTTGGTAGAAGGCAGTTCTGGAAGGGCCTTGCTGTGTGCAGTCAGCAGCCAGCACTCGTGGAAGCTGGGGGAAGGAGGGTTTCAGCCCTGAAAGGGGATCTGCGTGGAATACCTCCACACCCACGCCAGTGTGTTATAATCCCCTTTCACAGAGTAAAACTGAGACACTGAGGAGATAAGGAACTTTCTCAGCCAGGAATTAACAGAGCCAGAGCCCATATTCTATTTTTTTTTTTTACTTTTATTTGTATTTATTTTATGCTAAATTTATTCTCTTGCCATAGTTTTCATTTCTTTGGGGCTATCTTTCTTTCCTCTTCAGTTTAGAGATAATTTTGTTCCTTTTCAGTGACGATCATCTCAGTGCATCAGGGGAACACAGTAACATACAGGTTAACCAGACCATGAGCTCTGTGAGTATGGCGGCTCATCCTGAGTGCTTTGGTCATCTGGATATGTTCAGTGACCAGAGAAACTACATCTTAGACCCTTAAGTTCAGCCTTGCTCTCATGATCATGTGCAGTAATTCAGCACTCATTTTGGGCTATTGACCCTGTCTGTGTTAAGCCCCATTGTTTGGCCTAGGCACCATCTTAATGAAGGAATGACACATGCTTCTTCTTCATCCTCCTCCTTCTCCTCCTCCTCCTTCCTCTTCTTCTTCTTCTTTTTTGGCACTCGGGATTGAACTCAGGGGCACTTTAAGGATGAACATCCTCAGTCCTTTTTCATTTTTAATTTTGGTGAGAGGTTCTCACTAAATTGCTGAAGGTCTTGCTAGGTTGCCAAGGCTGGCCTTGAACTTGAGATCCTCCTGCCCCAGCCTCCTGAGTCGCTGGGGTTACAGGCATGCACCACGATGCCCAGCTCACACATTGCTTCTTTGAGGTGACATCTTTCAGATACTTGGTCTTTTCAGATATGCATACCCTCCATGGCCAGGGCCGTTTCATGGGTTTTCTTAAAGCGAACGCAAACATTTGAACTTCTTGATTTGCATGGTTTTGTGCAGTGTTCTGGGTCAAGAGAGTAGCCAACCATTTTCACAGCTCACCTCAGGTTACTTACAGGAAGGGCCAGAGCCCAGATTCCTAACTGCCATACTCTGATGCCTCTTCAGAAGGAGGAGGAGGAAGAGGCCGAGAATCCTTCCCCCATTCCTGGGATCTCGGCCAAGTCCAAGAACAATTTAGAAATGCAAAGTCTGTTTCTGATATTCGCCAGTCTTAATTTTGGTGTCCTTTTCTCACTTTGTAGAGACTCCTTCCCAGACCTTGAAGGCACTGGGAGAGCATTCCAGGCTTGGGAGTGGAGAAGACCATTTCCTGGGTGGGTGTAGGTATGACCAGTGTTAAGGCAATGAACAGACTGTTTTGGCTGTTAAAAAATAACCAAGTTTGTGGGCTGGGGTTGTGGCTCAGTGGTAGAGCACTCGCCTAGCAAGTGTGAGGCTCTGGGTTCGATCCTCAGCACCATATAAAAATAAATAAGTAAATTAAAAATATTTTATTTAAAAAACAAAAAAGTTTGTAAAGACAAGTAGAGGAGGATCAAGTGAAGAGCAAGGCCAAGGTCAACTCTAAGGGTCTTCTTCTTCTTTTTTTTAGTTGTTGATTAACTTTTATTTTATTTTTATGCAGTGCTGAGAATCAAACCTAGTGCCTCACACATGCTAGGCATGCGTTCTACCACTGAGCCACAGACCCAGCCCCTGGAGGTCTTAAATAGGCCAAGGAATTGTTGTTGTTTTTGTTGTTTTACATTTCTGTGGAATTTTTACTATAATGACATATTTTAAAATTTATTTTTAATTTTTTTAGTGCATTATAGTTATACATAATAGTGGGGATGCACAGAACATTGTTTTCTCCATTTCAGTCTCTAGTAACACCCTCTCCCCTCTCCTCCACCCTCCCCTGGTCCCCTTCCTCTCCTCTAATGCTCTTCCTTCTACTTATTTCTCTGTTCTTTAGCTGAGGCTCAGGAATGTGAACTCTGCTTTGTACACAGTGGCAAGGCACAGGGGGTTCTGAGCAGAGGGGTAGGTGGGAAGGATGTCCAAAGGGTGGCTTGAGAAAGATTTAATATGTTTCCAGGGCAAGGGTGAGGGGGTGGAGGCTGAGCCTGGGGCAGGGAACTCTGCTGCCGCAAGCCCAGGAGGGTAGAGGAGGCAGAGATCCTAAGAATGGAAAAGGAAAACCAGGGGTTAGACATCAGGAAAGAGGAAGTCAGGAATCCATCCACATTGTCAGTAGTCATCTCGGAAGATACCAAAAGGGACAACAGGACTTCAAGTGTGCTAAGACCAAAGAGCCAACACAGCAAATTTCCTAAAGATGAAAGCTCTTGAGGGATTCCCATGGAGAAGGCAGAGCAGTTGCCCCTCCACAGTGGGCTTCTGAGTACCCACGAGACAACTTACACCATGAGGACAGGAAAGCACGTGGGCACAGTCTATAGGGGCCCATTTTGGTAAGAATTGTATTTAACAGCACAGATGTGGCACTAGCTCTGTTCCCAAAGTTGTCATCTCTAAGAATGTCAGCTCGATCATTATTACAAGATAGGTGCTATTACCAACTCCATTTTACAGATGGGAAAACCGTAATACAGAGAAGTAATTCAGTCTATCCAGACTCTTTGTCAGCTTGGGCTGCTGTGGTAAGTCAGCTTTTCATTGCTGTCCCCAAAATACCTGATAAAAACAACTTAGAGGAGGAAGAGTTCGTTTGGGGCTCACATTTTCAGAGGTTCAGTGCATGGTCAGTTAGCCCTGTTGCTCAACATCACCGCGGAAGGGGCTGGCACAAGAAAACTGCTCAGCTCATGACAGCCAGGAAAGAAAGGGGGAGGGGGAGGGGGAGGGGG
>NW_026000174.1:54894429-54933883 GCF_001458135.2 Marmota marmota marmota | reverse complement strand
GGGAGGGGGAGCGTGCATGCCTGCATGAGGACAAAATATAAACCCTGAAGACATGCCCCCATGACCTTCTCCCTCCAGCCACAACTTACCTGCCTACCATTACCCTGTACAGTAGTTCTTTCAAATTAAAAGCCATCAAATGAATGAATCCAGTTATTAGGTTACAGCTCTCACAATCTAATCATTTCACTTCTGAACATTGCTACATTGTCTCCTGAACTTTGGAAGGACATGTCATATTCAAACCATGGAAGCCATAGCATGAGTGGCTTATCAACAACAGAATTTTACAGCTTAAGTTGTGGAGGCTACGGATTCCAAATCAGGATGCCAGCTGGGTCAGGTTCTGGTGGGAGACCTCTTCTGGGCTGTGTAGGTGACAGGCCTCTGGTTGTAGCCTTATATGGCAGAAAAAGAGCAAAAGAGGTCTCTGGGGTCCCTACCCCACTGACTTGATTTTCTATGAGAATCCCGTCGCAGAGTCCTCCCTGATGGATAACTGAAGCCCCACCCAATACCATCATATTGGAGGTTAGGTTTCAAAACATGAATTTTGAGGGAACACAAACATCCTGTCCACAACACCCAGTAAATGGAGGAATCAGGGTTCAAACCCAGAGCTTCCACAGTCTACACTGTTAACCACTGCGCTCTGCTCACCAAAAGCTGGGATTAACCAGGATAAAAAGTGAGGTGGGGCACAAAAGATAAGAATCACCAACTTCCTTGAAGCCCAATGGAATTTTACAAATTCCCGAGACTCCTCATTTTTATTTTAAAGCTTGGTTACTTCCCCGCTTTTATCCCCTAACCTGATCTCAATGTTCTCTGGGAGATCTTCAATTCATAAATACCTTTTGGCAAGCCCATCATGGGTTCCCAGGTTTGGCTGTCATTCAGAACAGCTGGAAATAATCACTTGTCTCCACGTTGCCCGAAATGCTACAGCATCTTTAGCCTTTGGCAATAGTCACTTATTCTTTTTTTGAGTATGTCATTTATCCACACAAGAAACAACTACCCAGTCCCTACTCTGGGCAGATACTGGGATAAAACTGGGAACACAAAGATGAGAAAGACTTGGTCCCTGTCTTGAGAGGCATGTAATCTGAGGGACTCTCTCCCTTATCTCTTGTCACTTCTTCTATTGCCTACCCCAGGTCCCCAAACCCAAACCTCTAAGAGCAGCTGACAGCAGAGAATCAGAGGAATATTCCCCAATGTTGGAAGCAGTGGAGAGGGACTGGGGTTGCCGGAGCCCTATAGGGAGAGAAGCAGGTCAGTTATTCTGTAAGAGAGAATGATTCCCAACCTAAAATCTTGTCTCCACACCTTTCTTCTCAACCTGACCTTCAAACACTTATCAGCTATTTTCTTGCCATCTTGGAAAAAGCTCAGGGGTCTTATTTTATTGATATTTTGGTGTATCAATGAAAGAATTAAGTAACTTGCTTAATGTGTGTAGAATTCTCTCTTTTGATTTCACCAACTTCTTTCCTTTCATTTTCTCCTGGTATTGGGGATTAAACCCCAGGGCTATTCTCCCACTGAGCTAAACCTCCAGCTCTTTTTATTTTATTTTGAGACAAGATCTTGCTAAAATTCCCAGGCTGGCCTCCAACTTGCCATCCTCCTGCCTCAGCCTCCTGAGTTGCTAGGATTACAGGCATGCACCCTTACACCTGGTCTCATTTCTATCTTTAAAAAAGTGCTCGATCTGGGTGCAGAGGTGCATACCTGTAATGCCAGCGACTCAGGAGGCTGACACACAAGGATGACAAGTTCAAGGCCAGCCTTAGCAACTCAGTGCGGTCCTAAGCAACTTAGCAAGACTCTGTCTCAAAATTTTAAATAAATAAATAAATAAATGGGCTGAGGATGTGGCCCTGGGTTAAGTGTCTCTGGGTTCAATCCCTGGTATCAAGAAAAGAAAAAAGAAAAAGGAAAGAAAAGAAAAAAGTGCCGGATAGTTAAAAGAACATATACAAAATATATCTAAATACTGAGGATAACAATAAAATGAACATTTATAAGCTTGACATTTCCCGTTGTTAGCAACCCACGAACTCCTGCCTCGTCCTACCTGCTGCCCACCTCCCCAAGGTAACTACTGGCCTGAATTTTGTGTATTTAATGCCCTTGCTTCTTGGGATAGTTTTATCCATGTATGTGCCCCCTAAATAATATAGTGGGTTTTAAAAAATATTTGTTGTAGATGGGCACAATACCTTTATTTATTTTTATGTGGTGCTGAGGATCGAACCCAGTGCCTCATGCGTGCTAGGTGAGTGCTCTACCACTGAGCCCCAGCCCCAACCCATAGTGTTTATTTTTTTTATACCTTTATTTTATTTATTTATTTATTTTTTCCATTATTAAATTTATTTGCATGTTTTTGTCAGTATATTGAAATTTTTTTAAATTTTTTATTGTTGGTTGTTCAAAATATTACATAGTTCTTGATATATCATATTTCACACTTTGATTCAAGTGGGTTATGTACTCCCATTTTTACCCCGTAGTGTTTATTTTTGTTTGCTCTTTTAGATTTATTAAAAATGGGTCCATTCGTTGTGGTGCCAACTGTGACTTGCTTTTTTGCAGTTTGTGTTGCATTTCTAAGTTTCACCCAGATTGTCCTGTGTGGCTGGACTTCATTTTCATGACTATGTGTTAATTCATTCAGGGAACATTCACTGGCTCCTCATGATATTCGATTAGGTGAATATAGCACCACTTATTTAGTCTCCTATTGGTGGTGTTTGGGTTGTTTCGTTTTTCCTTTTATAAATAATGTGACTGAAACGATTCTTTTACATGGCTCCTGACACACCTGTGCAAAACTTTCTAGAGCGCACTGGTTTTCCAACTGGAATCATGATCTTGAGCAGGTCACAAAATCAATTTAATTGATTCTGAAAGTTGTTATGCTTATTTGTTTTGCTTTGCTTTTGGGGACAGTTCTTGCTATGTTGCCCAGGCTGGTCTTGAACTCAAGTGATCCTCCTGTCTCAGCCTCCAGAGTAGCTGGGACTACAGGCACATTTGGTTCAGGATTTTTTTCTTTTTTCTTTTTTTGGTACTGTGGATTGAAACCAGGGGCACTTAACCATGAACCACATCCCCAGCCCCCCCACCACCTTTTTTTTTTTTTTGTATTTTATTTAGAGACAGGGTCTCACTGAGTTGCTTAGTGCCTCGCTTTTGCTGAGGCGGGCTTTGAAGTCACGATCCTCCTGCCTCAGCCTCCTGAGCTGCTGGGATCATAGGTATCAGCCACCGCACCCTGTTCTTTTTTTCTTTTTTTAAAGAAAGACACCAAGTAGAAATGGTCACATAGAAATGGTCAAGTGTTGCTCCATGAAACTTGTTTCTGTTGTGTTCATGTGTCTGGCTTGTGGAATGGAGAGTTTTTTCTTGCAATGGTTCTTAGAGAAGTTTGAAAGTCCTTGCTCTAGGGTGGTGTTTCTGACACTAGCTGTGGTGAATTTAAAGGTCTTTCCAGCTGGATAGATTGGTCCATTTATATGTTCCTGTACCTATATGACACTACACTATTTACTATGGCTTTATATTATGGTTTTCATATCTACTTGGGTAGATTCTTCCACATTGTCCTATTTTTATCTAAAACTACTTTTTTCTTTATATATATATATATGTATGTATATATAAAGAAAAAATATATGACATATGGTAACTATAAATGTATATATTGTTTTATATAGGTAGATATAGATAGTATATATGGTAACCATAAATGTTATGGCTAAAAATAAGACGGGAAAAGATAATAGGGGTGAAGAGTGGTAGGCTTACAATTTTTTGAGACAGTGGTCAGGGAAGGTTTTCTAAAAAGATAGCACTTGAGCCAAAGTCCTGAAAGAGACGAGGAAATGAGCTTGTAGAAGTCGTTTCTTTTACTCTTTTTTCCCCCTGTGGTGCTGGTGATTGAACACAGGGCCTCAAACACATTAGACAAGCGCTCTCCAACTGATCTATGTTCCCAGCCCTTTTTAAGACTTTTAATTTCAAGACAGGACCTTGGGCTGGGGATAGAGCTCAGTTGGTAGAGAGCTTGCCTCCATCCCCAGCACCAGACACACACACGCACACACACACACACACACACACACACACACACACACACACGAGGCCTTGCTAAATTGCCCAGGCTGGCCTGGAACTTGTGATCCTCCTGCCTCTGCCTCCTGGGTAGCTGTCATTACAGGTGTGTGCCACCGTGTCTGGCAAGAAGTCCCTGACATATTCATTTGTCAGTTACCTTCTCCCACTCTGTGGCCTTGCCTTTTCTCTTTCTTGAAGATACATTCTGATAAAAGAAGTTCTAACATATTGGTCTATTAATTTGTAATGAGCACATTTTGTACCTTGTTGGGAATCCTCTCTCTTGACATCATAAACAACATTTATATTTTCTTCCAAAAAGTTTTAAAGTTTTTCCTTGTATGTTTTGCTTTAATTCCCACAGAATTTACTTTTTTTGGATATAGTGTGACATAGAGATCTATCTTCTTTTCCCCCCAAGTGAATAAAAAATCGTGTGCACCATTTATTGGCTAATCTATTCTTTTTCTTGAGGTCTTCTAAGCCATCCATCATAAATCAGGTTTCTGTGTGTGTGTGTAGTTCTGCTTTGGGGCATTTTGTTTAGTTCCATTGGTCCATTTGTCTGTCCTTGTACCCACATCACACTATATTACTATGGCTTCATATTGTTTTTATGTACAATAAAGTAGGTCCTTCTGCCTTATTCTTTTTTTTTTTTTCAATCTAAAACCACTATTTTTGGGCTGGGGACGTGGCTCAAGTGGTAGTGCACTCACCTAGCATGTGTGAGGCACTGGGTTCGATTCTCAGCACCACGTAAAAATAAAAAAATAAAGATGTTGTGTCCACCTAAAACTAAAAAATAAATATTAAAAAAAATAAAACCACTTTTTCCTTCTTTTATTACATTATTAATTGTACACATTAATGGGTTCAGTGTGATATTTCCATACATAAATACACGTGCACTGATCAAACCCAGCCTCCTTTCCACCACCCTGCCCCCCTGCAAACTTCCCAATCCCTAGGAATTACTAATCTGCTTTCAGGTCAACTTCTCTTGGTTTCAACATATGAAAGAAAACATGGACTTGTCTTTCTGTGTCTGGCTTATTTCACTTTATGTCCTCCAGTTCCATAAATGTTCCCATAGATGACAGGATTTCATTCTTTTTGTGGCTGAATAATACTCCACTGTGTATATATACCACATTTTCTTTATCTGTTATGCATCTTCTATCCAGCACCTAGGCTGATCCCAGATCCTAGCCACTGTGAATAAATGTGTGCACACAGGTATCTCTTTGGTATGCTGATTTCATTTTCTTTGGATATATACCCAGGAGTGGGAGAGCTGGATCACAGGATAGGTCTATTTTTACTTTACTTTAATTTTTGGTCCTGGGAATTGAACCTAGGGATGCTTTATCACAGAACTCCATCTCTAGTCCTTTTTACTTTTTTATTTTGATTCAGGTTCTCACTAAGTTGCTTATGGCTTCACCTTCTTTTAATTTTTCAAGGAACCTCCATCTGTCCTCCATAATGGCTATATTAATTTACATTCCCGCCAAAAAATGTATAAGAGCCTTTTCTTACAGCCAATATTGGTTGTTTTTTTGTTCTGTTTTCCTTAGGAGGAGGTTCTCTTTCATTGCAGTTTTGATTGATCTTTTACCTTTTTATCAATAATGTACTGGTTACTCTTAGGACCCCATACTTCCACTTAAATTTTAGAATTAGCTTGTTTGTTACCTGAAAATCCCTCTTGAGATAATGAGTAAAGCTGAATTGACCCAATAGATAAATTTGAGGAGAACTGACAACATTTTCTTTTTTGGGAAGGGCCACCAGGGGTTGAACTCAGGGGCACTCGACCTCTGAGCCACATCTCCAGCTGTATTTTGTATTTTATTTACAAACAGGTGTCACTGAGTTGCTTAGTGCATCACTTTTGCTGAGGCTGGCTTTGAACCCATCTTCCTGCCTCAGCCTCCCGAGCCTGGGATTATAGGCGTGTGCCACAGCACCCCAGGGAAGCTGTTCATAGTATGACTTTCTGTCCACAAATGTGGCTCCTCTCTGCATTAACTTCAATCTTATTTCATGCTTTTCAACAAAGTTCATTTCTTTTCTTTATAAAGACTTCTACATTTTACATCATTTAATTCTTTATTATTATTGTTATTATTATTATTATTATTATTATTATTTAGTTGTAGATGGACACAATACCTTTATTTTATTTATTTATTTTTATGTGGTGCTGGGGATTGAACCCAGCGCCTCACTCGTGCTAGGTGAGCACTCTACCGCTAAGGCACGACCCCAGTCCTCATGTTATTCTTAAGTACCTTGATTTTTGTTCCTTTAATAATTGATAACTTTTAAAATTATCCTTTCTGTTTATTCCTGGAGTATTGAAGTGCAATTGATTTCTATTATTACACACCTTGCTGAACTTTCAAAAAATTAATTCCAAGGTCTTATCTGTAAAGGCTTTACGTAAACACTTATTTTCTCTGTAATAGTATCCATCTCACATCTTCCTCTCTAAAACTTACACATTTTCTTTTCTTATCGCACTGGATAGGTCCTCAAGCACAATGCTGGAAAGAAGAGTCGATGGGGAAATTTTTTGTCTTGTTCCTGTGTTTAAAAGGAGGCGTCTAACATATGACCTTGAAGAATGATGGTTGCTGTGTTTGGGGTATAAACTCAGGTAGGAAGTTTCATTATGAATTGATGGTGAAAAAGCCAATGCCTTTTTTTTTTTTTGCAGCCGTTTAATAATATGTTTTTCTCCTTTATCTATGAATGTGGTGAGTTATATTAATAGCTTTTCTGTTGTTAAATCACCCTGACATTTCTGGGCTCAACCCAGCTTGATCATGATGTATTATCTTTTTTTAGACACGACTTAATTCAATTTCCAGGGTTTTTACATCTATGTGTATGAATGAGACTGGTCTCTGATTTTCTTGACCAATTTCATGTCTTTATATTCCTCTAGCAGATATGGCACTGATGCTAAGCGCAGGCCAGTAATCTCTAACGTAGAAGGTCCTTGCTCACTCATAGCTACCAAAATGGCCACCAAATAGCCTTTCCGTTCTGGCCTTCCTTCCTGACATCAGTGCCCTGATGCATGAGTACCAGGCTCATGGAGGCCCAACACAGCCCCTAGATGTCAACAGCAGGCCTGCAGAAACCTAGTCCCCGGAGGCCTGGCTGGTGGTTGATACATATCTCTCCTCTCTTGCTCAAAACCCGCTTTGTCTAAGAAACTCTTCACAATTGCCAGCCTGTGATCCACCTTGAGGACGACCACATTCTTTGGTCTTGCTGTGCCCAGGGCCCTGTTCAGAAACATCTGTGGAACCAAGTTTGCGCAACCCAACTCTAAGCTCTTCTTGGCTCCGTCAAACTGATATTTCAAATTCTTTTCCAAAATGTTCTTGAGCTTTTTTTTTTACACGCATGACACGCATATGCTCTGCCTCACAAGACAGGCAGCGGTTGCTTGCAGATAAGAATTGTGAGTACCGAGGCATTTCTTTTGACTCTCGAATGTCAAGGCCTGCCCTACACAGACCCCAAGTCCCTTCAGACTTCTCTGCTATTGCTGTTTTCACACACTCGTCCTCGCACCCTGGAGACTCTGGGAAGGCAGGTCATGGCCATTCCTCGGTTCCCGCCAGACCTTGGCTCATCTGGTGAACTCTGCCTTCTCCCTACCCTGCTTCTCCGAGCTCCTTCTCTGTCTCTTGTATTTAACTCAAATGTCAACTCCTCCGTGAAGCCTCCCTGGCTTACCCAGCCTCCCTCACTCCCTTGCGGTCAGTCTATCCCCTGTCTGTGCTCTCCAGATGTTGTAGACATGCCTTCAAGGACAATAATAATAATAACCTCTTTTTAAACCCTGAAATAGTTCAGCGTATATTTGCTAAAATGGGGACATTCTTGTCTAAACCACAGTACAGTTGTCAAAGTGAGGATATTTAATATGGAGACAAATACCATTGCCCAATCCCCAGTTCCTTTTAGAAACCATCCATTATCCTGTTTTTACCTCCATTGTAACAATTGTCCCATTGTTTCAGAGCTATCTGCCCACATGTCTCTGTCCCCTGTGCCCCTGCACGCACAGAGTAACCCAAAGACTTCGGGGATCCGGGGTTGCGCCTTTTATCCTTGTTTCCAGTTAGTGCCGTGTAAGTTTTCTCGTGTGTGTGTGTGTGTGTGTGTGTGTGTGTGTGTTATTTAATGAATGAATGGAATCACATGGTATTTCCGTTCCTTTACTCTTTCTACCATGGTCTTCCCCTCCTCACCCTGGAGTGGGTGAGGACATGCAGACCCACATATCCTGTTTCTCTCTCTCTCTTTCTCTGAATTCTTGAACTAATCTCATTTCTGAGCCTTCATTTATGCTACGTAGAAAATGACTCATGGTGGCTTGAAGTGTCCCTCCATTCAGGAGCAGGTACAGAGGGATAAACAAAAACAGTCATGCATTGCTTAATGACAGGGACACATTCTGAGAAATGCATTATGAGGTTGGGGATGAAGTTCAGTGGTAACATTTGTCCAGCATGCACAAAGCCCTGGGCTCAGTCCCCAGCACCACAAAAATAAATAAATGAAATAAAGAGAAATTTGTCATCAGAGAATTTTGTCCTTATGCATACACCCTAGAGTGTACTCCCTCAGACTAAGATGCTACAACATTACTAGGCCACACGACCTCAGGGGACCATCATCCTATAGTTTGTGTTAACTAAATCGTCATTACAGGGCATGCGACTGTAGGTATACACCCTGCCTGTCCTCGAGGGCCCGTTTCTAGTGTCCCATGTATTTTCATTTCTCACTCACAGGTGGCACTGTACCCCCACCCCCAGTCTGCACTTGACATCTGGGCTGGTTCAGTGACTGAATGCATGTGGAAAAAGGTGGCCCCTGAGGTGACAAGCACAGGGTCCACACACCCTCCAGCCAGCCCTCTTGTTCTTCCAAACCAGGGCTACTCCATGACTTGCCTTTAGCTCATTGAAAGCCAACAGGGAATCCCGAGGAGCCTGTCCACCTAAACACTTGGACATCCTGTTCTGTGAGTCGGAAAAAAATCACTAAGAGACTAAGGAGAGGAATTGAAAAAGGACTGAAACACAGCTCATGAGGGTTGTCACTATTTTAAAATGCTCGACTTTGGGGCTGTTGTCATTTATCCCTTAAATGCTTGGAGTGCCATGGGGAGAAAGTGCCACGGCATATGGGGACAGGTTCCCTGCCCTCAGTAAGCTTATAAATTATGTCACGTGCTTTGTTTAGCTCTTAGCTTTCGCTCAGTCTCCTGTTCGTTTTGAGCCTTTCTGTACCTCACCTTGTTCTAACATTTATTTAGTAACAGCATAGATGCTAGACCTATGCGGAGTCACAGTGATATGCATGACAGTATAAGAACCCGGACCTTAGGTTCCGCTGGGCTTATAATATACAAGCTCTACTATTTTCTGTGGGTTTTTTTCCCACCTATCTGTCGCTTCATTTTTCCTGGGGTTCAGTGTGTTCACAAGAAGCCACTGTCCACCTGCCCCTCTCAAAACCCTAAGTACAGATGCTCCTTGAAGACCACGAGGTCGTGGCCAGCAAACCCACCGTAAGGAGAGGATTTTGTAAAGTGGAAAACACATCGAATACACTCGACCTCCTGCAGGCGCATCCTCGCCCAGCCACAGCACACTGTGGAGTCCGGGGGTCCACCCTCCTGATGGTGGGTCCGACTGGGATCTGCTCTTTCTGCTGCCGCCGCCGCAGGCTGAGAGGGCACTGTGCTGTGTATCACTGGCCCCGGGAAAAGATCCAAATTCAAAATTCAAAGTACATTTTCTACAGAGTGGATATGGCTTTAGCACCGTTCTAAAGTAGAAAAGTCCAGAGTGGAACCATTTTAATCATGGACTGTCCCATCTGGACATTACCTGAACCGACATTCAAACTTTGGTCTCCTGTCCTGAGGAGTTTTAGGACAAGAATCCCTTCTTCACGGGTTGTGCAAAACAGTTTGACCCCAGGGAGATGGGAACCCCGTTCTTCTACCCCTTTTTGAGCCCCGGGGCCCAGGCACTCCTAAGGAGGCAGCTGTAGGGCTTCCTAAAAAGCCACCTGCAGGTGGAAGACCATGCTTGTGGCTGAAGAGGTCCCAAATGTCACTGGTAGGGGCCAGCAGGTCATGGATGAGCAAGCCTGGGCCTCCTGATCTCTTGCTGGGCTCCAGGGGAGAGGCAGTGAGGGGGCTGCCAGGTCCCCAGGATGGTTCTGCCTGGGGACTGGTCTCCAGGGGATAATTAGCACTCTTCTGCCACAGCCCCAAATCAAACCCAGCCAGGCCCGTGTTATGACACCTTGCGAGTTTCCCTGCTTGAATTGCCATCCTGTCTTCCTGAGATGGGGAGGAGGGATGGGGAGGGTGGAAGGAGAAGAAGGAATGCAGGTCACAGGTCACATGGCATGCTCCCACTGGGACAGAGCCAGCCCACTCCCCCCCACTGTGCCTTTTCTGAGGTTTTGTCCCATTTCATGGGTGTCTGAACCCTGCCCCCACCCAAGGTTCTGGCCCCTTCCCCTGGGGAGGTGATTTTTCACAGTGGATCCGCCTGTCCCTGACTTTCTGCATTTAGCACCCTCTCAACTCCAGCTATTGTCTCACTTTTAAATGCACATGAAACAGCTCATCTTTCTCTTGGATTCCTCCACCTGCTGCTGTTTGTAGATGGAGGGATCTTCCTTGATTTATGAGTTAGCCAAGCTGTAATTATTCCTCCGTCTTTGCTCCTGGATTCTTCCATCCTTTAATCACTCTGGCTTTCCCCCTAAACAGCCACTTTCTCTACATTTGTCTGGCAATGAGGCAACCTCTGCTGAGTCCAGTTCCGGTTCCTGGGACTCAGTGATGAACAGGCAGCTAATGTGTTCAGGATCCACCCTGGTCCTTTTGCGTGATGAAACAGCCTGTCCCTGATTTCACCCCCCCACACACTTAACACTTCCATGATATTAGCCATTGTGTTTATTGAAAGTGCATCGACCACAGAGCACCATGCTGCATCTCTCCGTCTCGCTCCTAATGCTTGTGGATGGAACGATTGCTCTTGATTCATGAACGTATTTATTCATGGTGGCTTTTGAACAAGGCTCTGCACCTACTTCAGTTCAGATGTTTTTCTGAATCTCCCTGTTGTGTCTGTGAACTTGAAAGGTAGAGGAGGGCATCCTGGATCTAGTTTCAGGGCCCCCTGGGTTTAAATCCCAGCCTTTTCTTTCCCTCTTCCTAGCCAGGTGTCCTTGGGCAAGTCACTTAACCTTAGAAACCCACTTTCCTTACCCATCAAGTGGAAAAGCAATTTTACCAGAACAGAGTGCTGTGTTAAGGTGAAATGAAACGACTTGTATGAATACAGCGCGTGCTCGGTTCCTACCATTTCGCTGGCTTTGAACTTGCAATCCTCCTGCCTCGGCCTTCTGAGCTGCTGGGATTACAGGTGCACCATGGCACCCGCCCTCAAAATACATTTTGATGAGCTGAAATCTGTCAACTTCTAGTTTTACCAAATAAGAACAGTAGGAAAACAAAACAAGAAACTAAGCTCCATCTATTTTTCACTAAATTTCATGAAAGAATCTCTAAAACCAAAATCAAAGCAAACATAAAAATGGAACATAGGAGGTGTGGCTCAGTGGTAGAGCACATGCTTGGCATGTGCAAGGTCCTGGGTTCAATCCCCAGGTGACCTCCCAAAAAAGGAATACAGTCCTTAGGGCTTTACGAAAAACTATCTTGTTCTTATTTTGCTCATCTCACCAAGAGGTGGGGGCTGCCTTGGTTTGGATCAGCTTTGGGGACTGTTGCTCTCATGATAACCCAGGTGGGTTTTCTAGATAGGGGTTCCTCGCTGCTGTAGACACCTCACCCTGAGCGGGGGAGGAGTGGGCGGGAGCAGGAGGGAGCAGCACTGTGTGTGTGTGTGTGTGTGTGTGTGTGTGGTGTTAAGTTGAAAAGACTGCTGAGGTGTGATTGCTGGTTTGGAGACCTTAAGACGATTAGAAATAAGAACAGATGTGAGAAGTTGATGTGGACTACACCACGTATGTGAATGGAGGGGGCGGGCAGAACATTTTGTGTCCAAGTTTCAGATAAAATAATGGCTCCATTTGTATTTTGGTTTTTAAAACGTTAAAAGCAAACTCTCAGAACTTGTCACATCCACAGCTAAAATGTGCTGGCACTCAGAATGACCTAGTGCTGACCCTGCTCCGATCAATTGAGATTTTTCAGACTCACACACCAGGTGTACCTGGGGGTTGATCCATATCTGGTCTAAGTACAGAGGTGAATTGGAGGGGTGTGTGTGTGTGTGTGTGTGTGTGTGTGGTACCGGAGCCCCGGGCCTTGTGCATATTAGGCAAGCACTCTTACCACTGAGCAGCACTCCCAAATACAAGTGGGTTTGCTTAGGGAAGTGTGGAAAGGTGGCGCATGCTCGTAATGCCAGTGATTCTGGAGACTGAGGCAGGAGGATTGCCAGTTTGAGGCCAGCCTGAGCAATTTAGAGAGTCCTGTCTCAAAATAAATAAGCTGGGCAGAGTGGCACATGCTTGGAAGTAATCCTGGCAGCTTGGGAGGCTGAGGCAGGAGGATCATGAGTTCAAAGCCAGCTTCAGCAATAATGAGGTGCTAAGCAACTCGGTGAGACTCTGTCTCTAAATAAAATACATAATAAGGCTGGGGATGTGGCTCAGTGGTTAAGTGCCCTGAGTTTAATTCCCAGTACCCCCAAAAAAATTAAAAATAGAAAGGCTGGGCTGGGGATGTGGCTCAAGCGGTAGCGCGCTTGCCTGGCATGCGTGCGGCCCGGGTTCGATCCTCAGCACCACATACAAACAAAGATGTTGTGTCCGCCGAAAACTAAAAAATAAATATTAAAATTCCCTCTCTCTCTCTCTCTCTCTCTCTCTCTCTCTTTAAAAAAAAAATAGAAAGGGCTGGGAATGTGGCTTAGTGATAGAGCACCACAGGGCTCAATCCCCAGCACTGAAAAAAAAAATATATATATATATATATAGGGTCTGAACCCTCACACAGCCCTCTCAGCTAAGCATTATTAGAAGGCCCATTTTACAGATAGGAAAATCGAGGCCCACAAAGCTTTAGGCAAAGTTATTCAAAGTTGCACAGAGCTGATGAGTGGCAGAGCTGGGAGATAAACTTTCTGACTCGTGTTTCAACTACTAGAATGTTTAGTTCCTAAAATCCTCGGCCCAACAGGAGTAGGAAATGGAGTTGAACCACCTCTCCTGAGATGACACTTGGAAAGGAGACAGACCCCACCCCCATTTACTTTCACTTAGTTTTCTTTTTACTTGTAGATAAACACAATGACTTTATTTATTTATTTATATGTGATGCTGAGGATCGAACCTGGTGCCTCGAATATGCGAGGTAAGTGCTCTATCACTGAGCCACAACCCCAGCCCCCTTTTATTTAGTTTTTAAGCTCTCTTAAGCACTCCAAAAGCACATAACATTTTCTTCCTTTCCTTAAAAAGGCAACTCAGGAAACTTTCTGGAGAAAAATTTAGCAATACGGGCATGCACTGACGTTTTGATCGATATTGGACTACATATAAGGCAGTGGTCCCATTCGTTATATTGCTTAGAAATATCATAGAGGTCTCAGTTTGTGTAAGTACACTCTGTGACATTTGCATCCTACCCCACTCTGTGATGTTTGAAATCCCATCAATGAATTTATCAGACCATATTCCCATCATCGAAGGATATATTCAATGATTATATTTACCAAAAGCCTTAAAATGTTTATGCTCTTTAACCCAGAAACTGCCCTGCTGAGGATTTATTCCATAACCAGTCTTCCAGGCTTTTCCAGCCTATGGACACAAAGGGCTCTTACCATAGAATTTTTGAGATTCTTCCATGTTGTTGAACCTATCAGGAGTCTGTTCCTTTTCATTGCTGAGTCGTATTCCATTGTCTGGATATACCACAATTGTATCTATTCATCATTCATCTGTTGATAGACATTTTGGTAGTTCCAATTTTGGGCTGTTACAAATAAAGCTGCCCTGAAAATTGTGTACTAGTGTTTTGGAGGACATGTCTTTATTTGTCTTGATTAAATATCTGAGGCTGGAATTCTCCGTTACCTGGAAAGTATATATTTAACTTTAGAAACTGCCAAACTGTTTTCCGGAGTGGCTGTACCATTTTGCATTCCTGCCAGCAATATATGAGCATTTGGTAGCTCTACATCCTCACCAGCATTTAGTGTGGTCAGGTATAACACATTTTTATATCCATTCAGGCTTGCAAAGTTTCATCTTATATGCAAACATATTTACAGAGAGTGTGACATTATTCAATTCCACTCACCCCATAAATATCAGTCCTAAATGCAAATGGATCTGCTAGACAGAGCTTGGTCTAAATGCCTTCAATAGCCTTGTCTAAGTCCTAGTTTCTGTCCCTTAAACCTCAATGGAAATATCAGATAAATATACCCATTTCTGTGTTCTTAAACATGTTGATTGCAGCTTTGTTTAGAAATTGTGCATGGGAGGGACTCTAAAAAATGATCAAATTATTAAAAATTAATAGACTGCTGATTCTGAAATTGGAAATATACAAGATAAGTCCGCAGCATCTCGTAGTGTCTGGAAGTAAGGGAGACACCACTCACAATGAGGGGAGTATGTCAAAGGCCTATAGGAGCCAAGTTAAAGAGCCCCGGGGGCTAAAACTGGAACAATTTGAGCATCAAAATCGTGTTGATACTAACAACTGATTTAATAAATAAGTGGTGAAGAGACAAATCTACCATATAGAAGATTTCACAAATGATTTGTGCAGACACTTTGCTCTCTAAAGGGGAGAACATAATGTTGGCAAGGATGTGGGGAAAAGGCACACTCACACATTGCTGGTGGGACTGCAAATTGGTGCAACCACTATGGAAAGGAGTATGGAGAGTCCTCAGAAAACTGGGAATGGAACCACCGTTGGACCCAGTTATCCCACTCCTTGGTTTATACCCAAAGGACTTAAAATCAGCATACTATAGTGATGTAGCCAGGTCAATGTTTACAGCAACTCAGTTCACAGTAGCTAAACTCTGAACCAACCTAGATGAATGGATAAAGAAAATGTGGTATATACACACAAAGGAATATTAACCATAAAGAAGAATGAAATTATGGCATTTGTCAGTAAATGGATGGAACTGGAGACTATCGTGCTAAGTGAAATAAGCCAGTCCCGAAAAACCAGTGGTGAAACGTTCTCTTTGATTTGTGGAAGCTAACCCACAATAATGGGGGAGGGGAAGAACAGAAATTCAGGGGATTAGACAAAGGGGAACAGAGAGACAGGACGGATAGGAAAGGGACAATGGAATGCATCTGATATAACTTTCTATGTACACGGTGAATCTCACCATCACGTACATCCACTAGACTGGGGTCCTAATTAGACGGATATATTCCATGCTCGTATAACTATATCGAAATGAACTCTATTGTCATGTATAACTAAATAGCAGAAAGATCAGTAGAGGGAAGGGAACAGGTAAGGGGGAGGGAAGGGAAAAGGGACTGAATTAGAACAAATTATAATCCATGCTTTTGTAATTATGTCAAAATGAATCCTAATGTTATGTATTACTAAAAAGAACCAATAAAAAAAGGGAGACTCTAACTCCCCAGGCTAGGGACAGGCTGCACCTAGTGACCGCCTTTCAAAGTATCCAGCAGTTTGAAAGGGAAGAAGAGCGACTTTACCATGGAGAAGAAGCACGGCACACACCACCCTGGCCAGCGCGTCACGGTCAAAGTCAATCCCGATAAGTTGTGTTGACCACACACATCCTTGACCCGAGGGGCTAAGCATGGCACGTTTTACCTCTGTGGTTTTCTTCCCAAAATATAGAACCTAGTTTAATCATGAGAAAAACATCCGACCAATCTCAGTAGAGGATGTTCTAAAAAGTTGCCTGATTGGCACTCCTCAAAACTGTCAAGGTCATCAAAAACAGGGAAAGTCTGAGAAACGGTCACAGAGAAGAGGAGCCTACAGGGAAAGGATGACCGAGGATGATTTGGTGTCCTGGACAGGATCCTGAACCAGAAAAAGGACATGAAGTGAAAACGAGGGAAATCTGAATAAGTTATCAGCCTTATTCAGAGGACTGTGTCAATATAAGTTGATTAATTGTAATGAAAGTAACAGGGAGAGGGTGTGAGGTGACCTCTCTGCATTGTGTTCACTATTTTTTTCTAAACTTCTAAAACTATTCAAAAAAGGAAAGTTTATTTAAACTCGTCTACTTTTTCAGTAGTAGATTGTATAAATAAATTATGCTAGTTTCATAAACGGGAATGTACTACTTTAAAGTAGTTGCAATAGATATGTTTGCATGGGTATAGAGAGATATCTCGAAACATTGTTAAAGTCCTTAAAACATCGGTAATAGAATAGTTCACATTAAAAAATAAATATACACAAGGGAAAAGTATAGAAGGCCAAACCAACAGGCCAAGAGAGGTTATCTCTAGGTGGGAGAGTTTCTCGTTGCTTAATTTATTCTTCTTTTTGCTTACCTCTATTTCCTTATTTTTCTCTGTCTCCATGAAACACAGATGATGTGGTAGGCAGAATCCTAAGGTGACCTCAAAGGACTCTTGTGTAATTCCCTTCCTTCGATTGTGTGGGATATGTGCATATGGTGGCTGTCACTTCTTTGAGAGGCTACTTATGTGACAAACATGAGGACTTTAGTGCACATGTAATTTAAATTCTTAATCAGTTGACTTTAAATGATGCAAATGTGGGATCATCCTGGGGTGGGCCTGGCCTAAGCAGGTAATCCCACTTAAAAGAAGGCCTAGACCCAGCCTGAGGTCAGAGAAGATCCTGCTGGTTTGAAGAAGCATGCTGCCGTGAGTCTACAGATGCAAGGATATGAATTCTGCCAACAACCACATGAGTTTGGAAGAGGACCCTCAGCCTCAGAGGAGACCCTAGCCCCAACCTACATCCGTACTGCACACTCGTGAGGCTCTGAGCAGAAGTTTCCTGCCCCCTGGAAACTCTACGACAACACAGGGGCATTGTTTAAATGCTGAGTTCGTGGTAATTTGTCATGCAACACTGGAAAACTGATACAGATGATAAAAATAATAGTAAAGGAGAGAAAAAGAAACTCAGGACACATAGAAAAGACAGCTTCCTTTCCAAACTAACAAAAAAAGTGCCATTCTTATCCAGTCTTTGAACCTATTTGCTGGACTCTTTTTTTTTTTTTTTTTTTAAATATTTTTTTGATGTTGATGGACCTTTATTTCATTTGTTTATTTATATATGGTGCTGAGAATTGAACCCAGTGCCTCACACATGCTAGACAAGTGCTTTACCACTGAGCCACAACCCCAACCCATATTTGCTGGACTCTTGCCACTCAAAGTATTTGTGGCTCCTACCCACAAAGTTTTTCAAAGAACACTGTTAAAGTTGCTCATATTCTCTGCCAATGGATCAATCATACCAAATGCTATGGGTAAGGGTGCAAACACTCTCAAAGGACGTGGAGCTGCCACGCAGTAAACAAGAGCAGATACGAAATAGCTCAGCTGTCAAGGGAGAGGGAGGGCAGAGAAAGCTCCAGAAGGCCTGTTCTTTTCCCTCTGAGACGAAAAAAAAAACTCCATTTTATTTATTTTTTATTTTAGTTGTAGTAAACACAATATCTTTAGATCATTTTAATGTGGTGCTGAGGATTGAACCCAGGGCCTCACGTGTGCCAGGCAAGCACTCTACCACTGAGCCACAACCCCAGCCCAAAATCTCCATTTTAAAGATAATACATGGTCATTACATTTATAACCTAACAGTACAGACAGAAGGGAAGGCCACTCCTCTGGGGGAGGCAGTTTTAACATGATGAAATTATTAAGAGGACCAAATATTTCATGTAGAAGAGAGAGAAGAAATGGCTGGGCTCACGTGGCCGGGCTCACCTGGGTTCCTGGTAGCCTCCGTTGTCATTGTTGTCATCGTCAAACACGCCCACAGGCCCTTTCTTGTTTGTTAAGAACTGTTGAGGAGAGAGAGAGAGAGAGAGAGAGAGAGAGAGAGAGAGAGAGAGAGAGGGGTCTGGAGAGAAATGAAGCAGAAGCCAGTTATGCACGATGGGGCCACGCTGGCCTCACCATGCCGGCTCCACCATGCCGGCCCCACCATGCCGGCTCCACCATGCCGGCTCCACCTGGCTCTCCCCACTTCCTGTCGCCGAGGCAGGCCACCTGGCTGCTCCTGGGCTGGGAGGGTGCCCTGATAGAAGTCATCAAACTGTGCCCTGGAAACTGCAGCATGGCATTTTAACTTTAGGAGGAACAGAAAAGGAGGCTCTCTGGAATGTGATTAAGAGTTAAGGATAGGCCAGGTGTGGTGGCGCACAACTGTGATCCCAGCTGCTTGGGAGGCTGAGGCAGGAGGATCGCGAGTTCAAAGCCAGCCTCAGCAAAAACCAGGCGCTAAGCAACTCAGAGAGACCCTGTCTCTAAATAAAATGCAAAATAGGGCTGGGGTTGTGGCTCAGTAGTCGAGTGCCCTGAGTTCAATCCCTGGTTACCCCCCAACACAAAAAAAAAGAGTTAAGGATAAAGCTCTACGACCACCAAAGTATTTCACTGAACTCTAATCTCACCATTAAAGATTTGTTCTGAGGGGGATTTCGAAGGCTTTTTGTTTTTTAATAAGCCCTTAACCAACAAATATAACCTCCCATTATGTCTTCTGAGGATATATTCCAAGGTGGTAACCTCGGAAAAAAATTAGATGGGAGCATTTGATAGGAAGAGAATGGCTGAAACGGAAAGAGTCAAAGGACCAAGTTCCCAGGGAAGGGAGGTGGAGGGAAGCTTCTGCCTCTGTCTCTGCCTTGTTTCCCTAGGAGACACGGCTGTGGCCGCTCACGCCTCCTGCGTCCACTGTACACGCGGCGGATGGTTTGGGACAAACTTGCCGACTGGTCTTGAGCATCCTTCTCAACACAGCTCCCCAAGATGTCACGACCAGCTGGCAGGGGCAGCCTGGAGGGATGAAACTGCTCTGTCCTGCTGTCCAGGGCCTGGGCATGGCTTGGCTGTCTGGAACCAGCATCCGAAGAGGTCATTTTGAGGAGCAGGACAAACAGGAGCAGTGAGACACCATGCCCATTACAATATCATCTCATTTAATCTTCATCAAACCCTGTGAATAAGAAAGGGCTCAGATAGGAGGTAGTGGACCACAGTCTCCAGCCCAGTCTTTGGGTACCCAGTGCATATTCTTTCCACCACTGTGCTGGAACCTGGCTCAGACATAGCTGTCATAGCTCCAATCTATCACCCATCACTGAGACTACCCGTCATCCTTAAATTTCTTCTTTTTCTGCTGCTGAGGCTTGAACCCAGGGCCTCACACATGCTAGGCAAGTGCTCTACCACCAAGCTCCATCCCAAACCCCTGTAATCCCTATGTCTCTGAGTCCCAGGGACATTAAAGCACAAAAACATATTTAAAAACTGAGGCCAAACTGGGCTGGGGATGTGGCTTAGAGGTAGAGTGCTTGCCTAACACGTGTGAGGCCCCAAATTTGATCCCCAGCACTGCAAAAGACAAGAGAAAAATGGGGAAAAACTTATTTTAAAAATTGGAAGAGACAATTCATCAAAATAGAGATTGGAATGACAAATAAGGACCTAAGATGTCATTCCATGTGAGACCCCAGGGAAATGCCAATTAAAAACCAAATCATATACCACCACTGAACTATTAGAACTGTTCAGAAATTTTTTGAGGACAACAATAAATACAGGAAGATACAGAGCAGCTGAAATTTATGCATTGTTGAGAGGAGTGTGAGATGTCGGGACTCCCTGGTGAAATGCTGTTGAGTAGAATCCCATGAAGTTCTGTCCTGTTTTCCTTACAACTTATAAACACTCTTGTTCATTTGCATACAATGTGTTTAAACATACTCACATGTAAATAAGAATCTTTGCTAATTATTTATTTTACCATCTCAGATCATTTCGTTTTGATTTGTTACTGGGGATCGAACCCAGGGACGCTTAACCACTGAGCCACATCCCCAGCCATTTTTTTCTTCTTTATTTTGAGATTAGCATCTTGCTAAGTGGCTTAGGGCCTCATAAGGCTGGACTCAAACTTACGATCCTCCTGCCTCAGCCTCCTGAGTCCCTGGGATTATAAGTGTGCACATTGCACTCGGCCACCATCTCAGGTCTTTTATCTGGGGTCATCTTCTGTTTGGGTGTTATTCCATGTGAGACCCCATGTTTAACCATCCTTAACCAACACACTTTGATATTCTCTTTATATGAAAGTCTCTTGACTTTGGGGGAAAAAATCCAAATAAATGAAAACTTGGACAATTCATCAATAACTTTTTGTTTAAAATATACAAACCTGGCTAAGCACTTTTAACAGTTCACTAGAAAGGCTTCCCTACATTTTTCTGTATGTCAATATGCATGTAAGTCTAAATATGCAAACATATAGGTCGTAAAATGTATGCCAATAAAATTTTCCTGTATATATATTGGTCCATGACTTACTTTTTCACTTTACAGTATTCTGGAAATTTTTTACCTTTAAGTGTATTTAAGTTCACATCATTCTTTTAAATTTCTACCTCCTATTTAATATTATGTATCATTGTTTTCTATCAAAAGACATTTGTGTTATTAGTATTTTTTTCAGTTTTATAAGCAATGCTGCAGTAACAGTAATATAATTGCAAACTCTTGTGCATAAGTATTTCCTGAGGAGAGATAACTAGAAGAGAAATTGCTGAATTAAAGAATATATGCACTTTTTTTTTTTTTTTTTTTTTTTTAAGTACCAGGGATTGAACCCAGGGGCACTAAACCACTGAGACACATCCCCAGCCCTTTTTTTCTTTTTTCTTTTGAGACAGGGTCTCCTAAGTTGCTTCGGGTCTTGATAAATTGCTGAGGCTGGCCTTGAACTTGCAATCCTCCTGTTTGCGCCTTCTGATCCACTGGGATTACAGGCGTGTGCCCCCATACTTGGCTGTACTTTATATTTTGGATGCTACCAAGACAACTCAAAAAGGTGGTGCCATACATTATTGCATGTTTCTCAGGGTGCTGGGAATTGAACCTAAGACCTTGCACACTCTATGCAAACATTATTATACAAACCCTTCAAAAGAAAAAAAAAATATTATAACCCCAACTTTCTTGGGAATCAGTGACATATAAAATATTAGCAAATTGAATCAAGCAATAATTTAGAACAATCATAGCCAGTCAGGGTACATTTAAGTAATGTAAGAACGATCCTCACTGAACTTTCCTATTGGAGTAAAAAATTTCACTCACAATTGGCAGAAAAATGAAATACTTATAAATAAACTTAACAAAAACACATAAGATATTTATGAAGAAACTATTAAACCTTGCTAAAGGACATAAAAGAAGACTTGAAAAATGAACAGGCACACTCCATGATCCAGGAAGGAAAGACTAAATATTGGGAAAGATGTGAGGTTTTCTAAAATCAATCTATAATTTTAATGTAAGTACAATCAAAATGCCAAGAGGGAACATTTGTTGGGGGGTGGGGGTTACTGGTTAAACTAATTATAATATTTATCTAGAAGAATAAACAAATGGAGAATTACCTAGAAAGTAGTGAAAAAGAGGATGACTTGGTTGACCTGACACAAAACTCTAGTGATTAAAACAGGAGGCACTAGGGCAGGTAATTACAGAACAATGGAGAAAGAGACAAGAATACAGGAGAATTTGATATATGACAGAGATGGTGTCTCAACCTGATGGGGAAAGTTTGACTCTTATTATTGTTAATATTATTGTTTTAGTACTAGTGGTAGTACTTGGGATTGAACTCAGGGGTGTTGTACCACTGAGCTACCCCCAGCCCTTTTTATTGTTTATTTTGAGACAGGGTCTTGGCTAAATCGCTGAGGCTGGTCTCAAATTTGTGATCCTCTTGCCTCAGCCTCTGAAGTTGCTGGGATTACAGAGTGTAAAAGTTATCAATATCACTGGATATTCTTAGGGACAAAGCAAAGTTGTATCAAATCACACCCAGAAATAAATTCCAGAAGGTTTATAAGATGAGGAGATTAACAAAACAGGAAAAGTTCGAAAAGATGACAGTGAAATACATTTTTAAAGAATTTTGAGGGGGCTGGGGATGTGGCTCAAGCGGTAGTGCGCTTGCCTGACATGCGTGCGGCCCAGGTTCGATCCTCAGCACCACATACAAACAAAGATGTTGTGTCTGCCGAAAACTAAGAAAATAAATATTAAAATTCTCTCTCTCTCTCTCTCTCACTCTCTCTTAAAAAAAAAAAAAGAATTTTGAGGGTGGGAAAGGTTTTTGGTAATATGATCCTAAGCTACATGTCATAGGGGACATGACGGACAGGTCTGACTATTTTGGCAGATGCAACTGGTTACCTGTAAGATATAAACAAAAATTTGCTGAAGCCTTCTGGGAAAGATTTTTCTTCCCTGATGAAAATAATAGCTCTCTAAGATTAAAAAAATAGTTTTTGTCATCTCCCTTTCTTGTTCTTATCCTAATTAGAGTATGTCCTATTTGGAGGTGTAGCAGCCTGGTGTCTTAGGAAGGGAGACACTAGCAACACATAGTGGGTGGGAAATTTGAAAGACATAGAGAGGCTGATGTTCTTCTTTACCACCAATCAGTTCTGGGACCACCTACCTCTGAATTTCGGGTTGATTAAGCAGTTAATATTTTATGGATTAAATCCCAGTTACTTGACTTTCTGTTACATTGGCTGACACAAACACAAAAAATATTAAAAATTTTCTGTGGCAAAACAGAGAATGAACTAAGTCACGGAAAAAAATAATTTCATCAATAGCCTTAATATGTAAATGGCTTTTACTAACCAATAAGAATACTTTGATAAGTAAGCAAAGAACATAAATAGATAATTCATAAATCACATTCAATAGAAAAAGAACATGCTTCAACCTCATCAACAATTGAAGACTTACAGGTTGAAATCACAGTGAAATATTGTTTTTCAGCCATTTTATTGACAAAGATAAGAAAGAGAGGCCAGGCATGGTGGCTTATACCTGTAATCCCATTTACTCAGGAGGCTGAGGCAAGAGGATTGCAAGTTCAAAGCCAGCTCAGGCAATTTAGTAAGATTCTGACTCAAAATTAAAGATACAGCTCATGATATAGATTAATGGTAGAGAGCTCCTAAATTCATTCCCCATTAACACACACACACACACACACAAAAAAAAAAAAAAAAAACAGTGCTAATGACCTATACTGAAGGTAGTGTGGAACATCAGTTTATCTCCTACATGTTGGTGAAACAAAATTGGTACAGTTATTTAGAGGACCATTCACTAATAGTGATTCAAAATTTTAAAGATGTATCCTATTTTTTTCAGCAATTTTTCATTTAGGAAGTTTTTCTTCTTTTCTAAAGGAGTCAGATATGTGACCAAGATACAATGATATTTAATGCAGTTCCCAATTAGAGTGAAAATTGGGGAAAATGTTAAAAATTGGAAAATGTTTCCAACAATAAGTGATTAATTCAATAAATTATGGTAAATTCATTCAATTGAATGGATTTCTATGTGGCCATTAAGAAGAGATGTGCAGGAAAGATGGTGGAATGAGATGGACATCATTACCATAGGTGCATGTATGAAGACATAAATGGTGTACCTCTACGTTGGGTACAACCGGAGACATGAAAATGTGTGCTCTATTTTTGTACTACAAATGGAAATACATTCTGCTGTTGTATATAACAAATTAGAACAAATACATTTTAAAAAAATAAAGAAGAAGGAGGATGTGAGTGGGGCATGGTTGCGCATGCCTATAATCCCAGAGGCTCAGGAGGCTGAGGTAGGAGTATTGCTAGTTCAAAGCCAGCCTCAGCAAAAGTGAGGCACTAAGCACTCAGTGAGACCCTGTCTCTAAATAAAAATATAAAATAGGGCTGAGGATGTGGCTCAGTGGTGGAGTGCCCCTGAGTTCAATCCCTGGTACTAAAAAAAAAAAAAAAAGGAAGATGTGTTCCACATATTGCTATGGAAAAATACAATTAGTGATAAGTGGGAAAAAGATTACAGAACACTAGCTGTTAGAATTCTGTCTATATAAATGTCTTTATATATATATATATATATATAAAATAAGGCTTAAAAATAATAGTGATTAATTGTCTTTAGGGAGTGAGATGATGACAGCATCCATTTCTTTGTATTGATTGACTATTTTGTACATCAGAAAACCGAAGTTTTGTTAGGGCCGGGGATATAGGTCGGTGGTAGAGCACTTGGCTAGCATGCACCAGGCCCTGGTCCCATGCTGAGCACTGCCAAGAGAAAAGGTGTCTGTATACAATGATGTGAAAAGAAACATATGATCTATTTCTGAGTTTAAAAATAGTTTGCGAATCAATAGCTGTTCTCTGAGGTGAATGCTTGTAATCCCAGCAACTCAGGAGGCTGAGGCAGGAGGATTGCAAGTTTGAAGCCAGCCTCAGCAACTTAGTGAGGCCCTCAGCAATTTAGCAAGACCCTGTCTCAAAAAATAAAAAAGGGCTGGGGGTGAAGTGCCCTGGGTTCAATACCCAATACCAAACAAACAAAAAAAGCCCAAAGGGGCTGGAGGTGTGCTCAGTGATGGAGCTCATGCTTAGTATGTGTGAGATTCTGGGTTTAAAAAGATTCAAAAGAATGACGGCAGGGAGGGTGGGAAGGAAGGACCACCAACCCAGGCCAACTTGGAGCAAATCCTGTCGCAAGTCAGCTAGGATCCGGAGAAGGCTACAGAATGTTTGTTGATTTGATTACTGCAATATAAACCCTGTTATGTATTCTTATATTGGGTCTTTTATTCTCCTGAGTGATAAAACAGAAAAAATGCAAATAAAGGGAAAATATCTGGATCAAGAAAAAGAGCAACGTAGTCGAGAGACAAGCCCAGGAGGAGTCAGGCACATGCTCAGGAAGCAGAGCCCAGTGCTGAGCTCCCTCTGGGATCCCAGGTTAGGGTCTCCGCGGTGCACCTGACCCACCTGGAGACGTGCAGTACCGGGGCTTCTGTGCCGCTTGAACGCAGGAAAAGGATCACGTGGGAGACACACTGTGGGGGTCTGTACGGCCCATTATTACCTTTTTCTTCTTCCTTCAAAAGGGGGCTTGCAATGTCACAGTGACTGTGCCTGGTAGCGGGACACCTGTGTTCTAAGCAAAGCAGGTCAGAGTGCGTCTCCTGGACACTGGGGCTGGGCCTGAGAGCCAGCCACCGCCCGATTGGCTTCTTGGGGTGGTTACATAGAGCAGAACATGCCACTTAGTTGGGGCGGTGAAGCCCACTTGCATTTCATGAGACTCCTGGGGCATTAAGAAATAAAGAAATGAGGTTACAAAAACGACTGTATATTTTTAATGTTTATATTGAGCAAATTAATGCTTTTAAAGCCGAAAAATATAGTGCCACAAAAATGTTCTGTTCACAAGATAATTACAGGATTTATTAGAAATATTAATTCATGGTGCACTACAGGCGGCGTGGTCCAGAGCCAAGGGGCCCGTGCCAGCCTCCTGCTCCCCTGCCGCCACAGGCCCCCAGGCTGGGAACTCCGGCGGGGGCAGGCCAGGCGGGGCCCAGGGCGCTGGCAGCAGTACCTGGGGCTGCTGGGGCTCCTGCCCTGGCCGGCCACGTACCCCGCTGTGCTTCCAGTGAGGCGCCCGGTTGAGACCCAGGGCTGACTTTCGGGGGCCGGGGGTGGGGGGTGCTTTTGCTCTTGGGACCAACTCTCCTCCCAGGGAGAAGCAATGTGCGTTTCCTTGGAACTTCGTCTGCAGTGAGTTCATGCATATTCTCCCAAGGTGGAGGAGGATGGTTGAAAAGATGCTGAGTGGCAGGGAGAAGAATGTCACCTCAACATCCCTCGCCAAGCCGAGAGAGAGGTTTGGCTGAGTCTCAAGGACTCGGGTTCCAGCAAGGGCAGGCCCGGCCGCCTTTCTGCGAGCCGAGCCACGTCCTCCTCCAGGAGCTGCGGAATGTCGGGGTGCCTTGGGGTCCTCCTTCAGGGTCTCTCCTAGAATAGGACTAAACTGGCCTCTGAGGAGAGTTGGGGCGGGGGGCGACGTATTAGTTCTCTAAGTGACTTAAGTGGCTTCTTGGCTGATTGTGCTCCCTGGAATGACAGAACAGCCAGAGCTGGTTATGCTCAGTGATCTTATTTCCCCGCGGTTCCCAGGGTGCCTAGCAGAGAGCCTTAAATAGAGCAGAGCACATGCACAGTTCTGGGTAGTCCCCATGGCTGCTGGCAACACAGTCCTTGTCTTTGGCTCTTTGCTCAAGCTGCTCCAGGGGTTTGATCTGGGACTCTTCCCCTCCTGGTGAACCTGAACTTGTTCATTGAGTCAAGAGATATTTCCTGAGCACCTACTTTGTGCTAGGTTCAGTCTAGGTGCTGGGAATACAAGAATGACAAGAGAGAATGGCCCTTTCTTCCCTGAACTTACATCTTCCCATAGCATCTTTCTCCTCCTCCTCCTCCTCCTTCTTCTTCTCCCCCTCCTCCCCCCTCTCTCTCTCTATATATATATATCAGAAACTTAAGAGAGAGTTTGGTTCTCATTTCTCCTGATCCACTCAGCACATTGTTTCAGAGAGAGAGGGAAAGAGAGAGAAAGTGAGAGTGGAGAGAAAAACTCCCTGTTTTGTGTTAGTCTCCCAGAACAAGGGACCCATTTCTGTCATTCCTTGTTCAAAAATCCCATGTCCCCCACTCAATGCACACACACACATACGTTCCTCGCACGGTTTACATTCATAACATGTACAACCGGAAAGCAGCGAAGTCTGCCTCCCACATTATACAGAGCGGATTGGCAGCTGGGACTGAAGGCGATAGAAATAAGCTATTGATCAAGGGTTATAAAAGTACTGCCACTGGGATCCTGTGATGCCTGCAAGCTGAGGGCAGCAGTAAAGTGCTACACAAATGCAATAACATTTATAACCCGAGGGCAAGTGCTTTTTACATGAAAATAAAAAGCTGATCCTCTGTTAATTCTTTCTTCCTCCTTGGGCTGGGTTGGCCTTTGACAAGGTGTGGACAGGAGCCTATGCCGGGCCACTCTGCATAGGCTGGTCTAGTCCTCTCTGGGTAAGTGACCAGTCTCCTCTTCCCCATCTGGGAGCCTTCCGGTGATCTGGGGAGTAACCTGAAATTATTAGGCTCCCCTGGGAGAAGCAGGGAAGCAGCGTCTTCCTGTCACCCTGAGAGGCCCGTAACCCGTCGCCCTGTGGGTCTTGCGTGGTTTGCTTTGTGGTTGCTGCCTGGTCCTGTTGGGAGGTGAACTTTTCACATGAATGGAGGCTGGAAATCACTCACTCTGTACAGCTTCATTCTGTGGTATTTGGAAAGAGGAAAAGTCCTATTTTAGGGAGAGGTAATTGGAAAAGAGAGACAGCTATGGAGCTCAGACAAAGAAAAATGCATCATGATGGCTGAATTGGGATAAGCCAGTTTTTTCTTTCCAAAGTCATTCGACCGGTGTTTGCAGGATCCTCAGTCCTGTAAGAGACTCCATAAAAAAAAAAAAATTGGGCTATATAATCCAAATAAATGGAGAAAAGGCTTCCTCTTAGAGATTCCCATTGCAGCTCTGAAATGTAAAGGCTCTGAGAAGTCCTGCAGTAAAGCAGCCCTTGAACTTTGCTTAACAGCATCTGCCGGATTCATTCGACTGCCAAACTGTGCATTGCTTTAAAACTTATTTGGGGCCTGGGGCTTCGTGGTGGAGCGCTTGCCTAGCATGTGTGAGGCACTGGGTTTGATCCTTAGCGCCGCATGAAAATAGATGAATCAAATAAGGGCCTACTGTCCATCTACAACTACAAAAAAAAATTTTTAAAAAAAACCCTGATTTTGGGCTGGGGCTATGGCTCAGCAGTAGAGCTCTTGCCTAGCATGTGCAAGGCCTTGGGTTTGATCCTCAGCACCACATTAAAAATAACAAAATAAAGGTATTGTGTACAACTAAAAAATAAATATTAAAAACAACAACAACCCTGATTTTGTTCTCTTTTTATTACCTACAGTGTATTAACACACTCTGGAAAATATTGCCAAAGTACTTGCAAATGGGTACGAGATTCTGCCTGCCATGCATTGTATACTTACCACTCGCAAGACAGTCTATATGGATTATTTCTAATCACCAGAACAACTCTGCGAGTAATATCAGTTTGGTGCCCTTTCACGCCCTGTCCTGTCCCTATTTTGCAGATGAAGTGACAAATGAATAAGTAGCCTGCCCAAGGCCCCTCAGCTAGCTAGTGACTTAGCCAAGATTCTAGCTAGGCCCTTAATCCCAAACCCACAGGTACCATCACAGCAAGTGTCTCAGGATGCAGACTTCTCTTCTTGCCCAGCAGGAGGTGAGTTGCTCATCTTTGGCTCCTTGTCTTGGGACCCATCCCTTCTTCTCGATGCTTTGCTTGGTTCCTCTCAGCCTCCTGCTGTTCCAGGTTCTCTTCCTTTGGCCTCAAGGGAATTCCCATTAGAAAGCAGAGCCTGAATCTAAGTAGCCATGGGCAGGAATCCCAGTTTTGCCATTTACTATTTATGTGACTTTAGGCAATTTACTTAACCTCTCTGTACCTCAGTTTTCTCACCTATAAAAATTTAAATATGTACAAAATATCTGGCCCAGAATGCTTAGTATATGGAAGATGTTATTTTTCCTGCTCATCATTAACAGTGAACCTTTATGGGGAAAATCTTTATTAGAAATATTTTAGGGATCTTTGCTTTAAATGCACTATCCTGGTGTGACATGATACTGATATCTAAAGATGAGCTGGGAACTGTGGCACATGCCTATAATCCCAGCAGTTCCCGGAGGCTGAGGCAGAAGGATCCTAATTCAAAACCAGCCTCAGCAATTTAGCGAGGCCCTAAGCAACTCAGTGGGACCCTGTCTCTAAATAAAATGTAAAAAGGGCGTGGGATTGTGGCTCGGTGGTTAAGCACCCCTGGGTTCAATTCCTGGTGCCAAAAAAACAAAAACAAAAACAAACAAACAAAATACAAGAGAAATTTAAAGATGAAAAAACAAAAGCCTTTAAGCCAGTAACTTTTTCAACTGAACAACTAGCTTATAGCAGAACTGGGACCTGGATTCCCAGTTCACAGAAATTTAAGACACCTTGATGTGTCAAAAAGCTAACTGCAGGGCTGGGGTTGTGGCTCAAAGGTAGAGCGGTTGCCTAGCATGCATGAGGCTTAGATCCTCTGCACCACATAAAAAATAAAACAAAATTATTGTGTCCACCTGCAACTGAAAAATAAATATTAAAAAAAAAAAGCTAACTGCACTTGAAAAGGCAGAACATTATAGATTCAAAGCTTTGGAAACTGTTACCAGTTGAAATCCAATCAGGGATGAGATGATATTTCTCTGAAATTATGATTGGTAAAATAAAAATGAAAACTTTAATGTGAATATTAAATCTAAAAAAAAATCTAAACCCACCCTCTTTTTTTTAAAACAGTGCTGGTATTGAACCCAGGGCCTTTGTACATGGTGGGTAAGTGCTCTACCAATGAGCTACAAACCCCTAAGAGTTCACTTTTAAAAACTGGAAACGGAGCGCACTTGCATGACCTACTATCACATTTTGTCTGTTTTCTCACTTTTTTTGGTTATTCGTGTCTCAGGCCGAAACATTTTTCTTTAAAACAACATTTTTGTAAATTGACTTAAGTTTCAATAACGTATGAACATAAAAGCGCCGTGTTAATGTTGTCATACTCTCGGTTGGTTTTGCTCTGTGATCTTTTTGGTTGTGCCTAAGCTGCTGAGGCGAGGACATTCTGGGATGAAATGAGCTGTCTTTAGGCACAGTTAGTAACAAAGCTTAGGTTCGGGCATTTCAGCGTGGAATGGATCTGTTCCCATCAACCCACTGACGTTTATCAAAGGAAATATAATATTCATCCAGATTGGAATTGGAATGAGTTTTTCTTTTCTATTAGATGAACAGCAACAACACAATGTACTTGGAAAAATAATAAGTTTGAGCTTATGCTAATTGAGAAACTAGTATTAAAATAAAGTGGTTTTGGCTCCAACACCTGCACCTTCTGGGAGTGAAACATCCCCAATTGGCTATTGGAAAATACTTCTTCTTCTTCTTTTTAACTCACACTCTCAATATGTTGGGAGAACACAATATTGCTTCAGTCTACTTCTCTGCTATCTCCATGCGCTTCTTAGATCCTAGCCTGCTGCTTCTGCTGCCTCTGGTTTTGTTCACCAACCCAGACAGTGTGATAGTATTATCTTAAACTAAAATTAGAATTTCGCTAATTCCCTACCTTTCAAGTACAGCACACTCTTCAGGAAGCTCATTCCTTTGCAACTTCTAACTCACCACTTCTCTGTAAGCAAAGAGGGAGGACTGAGCAGGATGGCAGGCCCATTTTACAGATGGGGGCAGTGTGGACCGAGTCCCTCCCACCTCCTCAACTGCACCGTGCTGACTGGTTTTATTTACATAACAAATGCAAACACAGATGATCCACCTCTGTTTAGTTCTGGGGACCGCTGTAGCTACAAAGATACTTGGAGTCTAAAGTTTTTGAGCTCTGAGAATATTGAAAACATTTATTATTTTTGTTTGTTTAGACTGAGTCTCGCTTTGTTGCCTAGCTGGTCTAAAAATCCTGGGTTCAAGTAATCCTCCCGCTTCAGCCTCCCAGGTACCTAGGACTAAGACGTGGGTCACTCTACCTGATTTTATAATTTAAATCCTTCTAACATTGCCATCTGTGGGGAAATAATATCCCATTACAGATGAAGAACATGAGGCCAACGAGAAAGTAGATTGGACTTAAAATGCAAAAATAAAATCTAGGCCTTCTGCTTCTCCATTCCCACTACTTTGGGGTACAGTTCTTCCATGTCTTCTGGCTTAGAAGTATACGATTGGCTAGTTTAACATTAATGGGTGTCAGGTTCATCTAAAGAGCATGACCTTAGTATGTAAATTATTCAGGAATGAGGTTGATGTGACTATTTATAGGTCATAAATCAGTTATAAACTCAGAAATTTGAGAACAGGTGCCTAAATAGGGAGGCAATTGTTATCTATTTAGGGCTTAATTTAAATATGCAGAGCTGGGCCTGATCATGAACACCTCCAATCTCAGGGGCTCAGGAAGCTGAGGCAGGAGGATGGCAGGTTCAAAGCCAGACTCAGCAACTTAGCAAGGCCCTAAGCAATTTGGCAAGAACCTGTCTCAAAATAAAAAATAAAACAGGCAGGGATGTGGCTCAGTGGTTAAGTGCCTCTTAGTTCAATTAGTGGTGCTAAAAGAAACAAGTAAATAAATAAGTAAACAAATATGAAGGGCTAAAACGAGGCATAATTTCATATCTGATATTCTTTTCTCTGGGTGCTGGGAGAAGCAGATAGAATAGGTGCATTAATTATAGCAAGACATCAGAGCTGAGTCTAGGTAAGACAAAATAGATTTCCCTCTTGAGAAAGTTCCAAACAATTGGTAATGGTGGCCTGATGCACATACTGTGTTGAGAAGGATTCTGAGGCCAAGTTCAGGCTCTGGGAAAACCACAGGCCATGGATTGCCATCCTGGACTGGCTATTTCATACCCTTTACCCATCAGTTAGAGGTGCTTCATGAACACCAGGTCTCATTTATTCACCATAATTGTCCTGCTAAATTTTATATGCTGAAATATCTCCTGCCACCAATCAAGGAAAGAGATACCAAATTGTCTCCTTTCAAAGACCCTTTGAGCAATAATAAGCCATTTACAAGATGGAGATAATGAAGAAGAAATAAGAGAAATCCAAAGGTCCAGCTGTGACAAATCAGGCCACTGACTGGATTTCAGGGAGCTTCTTGTTGCCATGTCCCAGAGGGGGAGCCTCCTCAGCCACGTGGGGGATCTGAGACAGGGTCTGCCTCTGTTGTTTTTTTTTTTTTTTTTTTTCCTTTTGCTGCATCTCTTTCTCTCAAACAGTATTCAAGTTGATTCAAGAGCACAGCTACATCTTCTTTCAGTGTGAGGGGATGCCGGGCCGGAAGATACATATTTGAGGTCATTCATAAGCTGTTAGGTGCTGCAGTGGTTTGGTCCTGGAGAAAGCCCCAAACGAGTCAACCTGCTTGAATGCACAGGCCTTTCAGGACTCTGGGCCCACATCACACAAACCATCACTCAGACCTTCCTCTGGTCTCTGAGCAAATCAGGTCACGTCCTGTTTGGATGCCAGGCACACTCCTGTGGCTTTCTGTTCAGAGCTGTACTATCTTCACAGCTATTTGGTTCGTCACCCTGCCTGCCACCTCCACATAACCCTGCTTTCTGTAGCTTGACCACAGACCTACTCTGCCTGCTGGTCTGAGTCCTGGGGCCCTGGGACAGCACCCCTTAGCTATTCTGATTCAGCTCCACTGAAGAGGAAAGTTTCCTTTCTTTTTTCTAAAAACATTCTTGAGGTCTCCAGACCTTCCTTCCTGTGATCCTTGGGGGTATCATCCTAAATGGATAATGATTTATTTTTATGGGGAGCTTAAGTGCCAAACTAGTCCAAACCTATACAAGTATTCATTTAATTCTGACAACAATCCGTTATTATCCCATTTAACAAATGAGAAGACTGAGGCACTTGAAGTAAATCATCCAAGATCATATACCAATGATAGATTGTAATATGACTTTGGCAATCTGATTCCAATTTATCTTTTTTTTTTTAATTTTCAATGGACCTTTATTTTATTTATTTATAGGCAGTGCTGAGGATCGAATCCAGTGCCTTGCACATGCCAAGCAAGTGTGTTACTGCTGAGCCCCAGCACCAGCCCCTCCAATTTATTGTTTATTATTTGCAATATCTCCATTTGATAAATAAAAATCACATTTGCATCTTAAAGACAGTTGATATCTGATCTGGAAAATCCTTACTATCTTCTTTCAAATTCATGATTCTCCTTTTTTATCTCCCCTGAATAATATAAAATATATGTTTATTATGGAATTCTCTAACCTTCAAAAACACCCAGTGAGAACATAGGTATGTTTGTTCTGTGAAAATTGATCAAAATGTATAACTTGTGATTTGTGCACTTCTCTGTGTGAATGTTATTACTTCAATGAAAAATTCACATAAAAATATTCCAGATCCCTTCACTTAGAGAACACTCCCTGTACCCCATTTGAGGATGTGATGAAATAGGTGAATTTTGCAACAGCACCTAGTCAGATTTAAATGTTCAGGACTCAACAAACGTTGTGCTAGCTATGCAGAGGTTGTGAAAAACTTATTAGAACATTATTTCAATGAGAGGAAGAGAACCTTATATTATGGCAACAAACCTGTGCCCTAACCAATATAACTTGGAAGACAAAAGGTCACATTTTCCAGTTTAATGCTAACTTTCCCTTGGTTGGAATTGGGGAAACAACATTTATAAAAGGGTTTTGGTCCTATCAATGTGCTAATTAGTGCTTTAGGTTTCTCAGTGTCAATGTTCATGGAAGACAAATAATTGATATGTATTTGTGCAATGTAATACAATTTGCCAAAGGACTAAAATGACATTTATCAATGTCATTGACACACACACTACCTCACTTAACAGTTGTAAGAACTCTCTAAAGGTATACGATTATTTCTGCATTTTGCACATAAGGAAACCTAGGCTTATCCCATCTCATCATTTACCCAAGGTCAACATCAATGTTCCTAATTCCTCAAGAATGAGCCCTGCTCCTTTCTGTGAACAGCTCAGACCCCCTCAATCCAGTTGTTTAAGGTTTTTTTGTTTTCCCCATCTTGGACAAGTAATCAGGCCCAGAGAGATAAAATGATTAGTTAGACATTTGCAGAACCCAGACCCAGGCTCAGGTACTTGGACTCCAAATCTGGTGACGCCTAACACTAGATAACACCTTTGCTTAAGCCTGCAGTGTAATTTATTTATGTTGATATGAGATAAACTAAAGGTGGAAATAACGACATGATAAAATTCTTTCGACATCCCCAGTCTTGGAAGATTTCCCTGTGATACTTTTAAGAGTTCAGCAGCTTTAAGGCACGCGTGTCTACAGCTCTGATTGTGACCATTTTAGTTTTTAGTGACAGGTTCAACCTAGGCCTCCTGATCTGCATCACTTTTGGAAAAGAAATCGGGGCTGTGCTTCTAGGACAGTAGAGTCACAGACACCCAAAAGCATATGTGAATCATCCATAGCATCTGATCTAGTTCAGGGGCTCTCAACTCCGTCACCCCAGCCCCAATCTAGGTGAGATTTTATCCTCCTCCCATCACCCCGTTCACACACACAGGAGGCATTTGGTGATATCTGGAGACATTTTGGGTTGTCAAACTGTGGGGAAGCTATCACTGGAGCTGGTGAGTACGGGCCAAAAGATGCTGAACATCCTACAGTGTCCCCGACAACACAACAACAAAATTGCCTGGCCTAGAAGGTCAACGGTGCCTGTGTTGAGGAGCATTGGTCTAGTTAACGCTATTAGATGCACCTGAAAATCACTTAGGATAAAATTGACCTTGGAGTTTATGTCGAAGTAATGAAATTGGAGGTATTCTTCAGAGAGTGGACTGCTTATCCACCAATATTTATTTATTTACAAGTTACACCTGGCTTTTTTCCAGTTATGATTTTGGCTTACTATAAAATAGTTAAAATGAAGATTTTTTTTTAAAAAGAGCAGAAACCACTGAGACAGAGAAACTGGGGATTTACTGTCATAATTCTTTAAAAATCACATTGATATGCCTCCTCTACTTATTTAAGTGCTTTGTTGGTATGAGCCAGGTTTTCATTTATTCCAGCCCAATAAGAGTTAGAAAAAACGACCTGGTGAGTTCCAATAGTTACCACCCTGCCTCAGTGAAGAAGTAGGACCCTCAGGTTTTCAGAGTCTTCTTTAGGCTGACCTTTTAAAAGAGAATGGGTGACTTTTCAGCCTGGAGCCAAAAAAAGGATAGTGATCCTGTGAAAAGGGGAGGGGAGCCAGATTGGATGAGAAAACTGTCAATTAGTCCTTTGGTGGGTGGGCTATTACTTTCTTTGAAATACTGTCAAATTCCAATACATCAGAGATAATATGCACAAATATAAGTAAAAAAAAAAAAAAACTTAATATTGGGCTGGGGTTGTGGCTCAGTGGCAGAGTGCTTGCCCAGCACATGTAAGGCACTGGGTTTGATCCTCAGCATCACATAAAAAATAAAAAAATAAATTAAATAAAGCTATTTAAAAAAAGGGTTTAGTACTTAATATCTGAGAGTTCACTGTTACTACAAAACTGTAAATGAGGAAATTAAGGGAAAACTTCTTTGTTCTTTATTACTGTAAATAATACCTGTCATATTTTTTTATATATTTAGTGTGTATGTATGAGTGTGTGTGAAGTTAGTTGTTTTATCTTTTTTGACCCTGCAGGTCAAACCCAAGACAATGTGCATACTAGGGAAGCGCTCCACCACTGAGTTATTCCCCAGCCCTGTCTTATCATTTTGAATGATAAATTTTATTATCACTAGAATCCCAATGTTAATTAAATATTTTCTATCAAAAAGTTATTTAAATTCCTACCTCTTATCTTACAACAAAAAATTAATAAATGTAACCAGGTAAATGTAAAAAAAACAGAAACCATAAAAATGCAAGAAGAAAACTATAAGTACTTGTCTAATTTTGAAATTTGATGACCTCTTGAAGCATAGAACACAAGGCAGGAACATAGAGGAAAACGCTGATAGATTTGACTACTTTTATAAAAATTAAACTGTACATCTGATATCTAAAAACTTTCAAAATTTGAGTTTTATTTGGCTGAAAGCGATTTTAATAGTAATTACATGGATTTTTTTGGGGGGGTGGTAGTAACTAGATAACAGGAGAGGTCTAACTTATTGTACATCTGCTATCATTATGCCATTTTATTTATTTATTTTGCAGTGCCTGGGATGGAATCCTAGGCCCCACATATCCTAGGCAAGGGCTCTCTCACTGAGCTATATCACCAGACTGCCTATGCCACTCATTTCTAAAAGTTGCATGACTTACCTCAAAGGAGCTTTTGGTAGTAATCTTTCAGTTTCCAGCTTATTTCTGGGGTTTTCATTAATATATATGAATTATCTTTTTTTTCCCTTTAGCATTTATGTCATTCAATCCTTACAACAATTCTGTAAGACATTAACTTTATTCTATGACAAACACCAAAGTTCAGAGAGCCTAAGTGTTTTGCCCAAGGCCACACAGCGGTATACACCCACAAAGTGACCTGAGTCAGGCATACAAAGATGCACAGGGCCTAAGACCCACTAAAATTTACCACAATTCCAACCTTACAACCTTTAATGAACTTAAGACCTGAACCCTATATACTACAACTGTCAAGATATTGGGATGCCACCTGTTCAGCTTCTCCAGAGTTATGTTAATTCAGAAAAATGAATCTGTGGACACAGGAAAAGATGTGTTATGTAGTTCTATGTCCCAGATATTTTACATGAATTATTTCATTCAATCCTTTCAATGGCCCTTGAAACTTTTTTTTTTTTTTTTTTAAATCAAACCCAGGCCTTGATCTTGTTAAACTAAGCACAGGCCCTACCACTGATCTATTATCCCCCCCACCCACCCCAACAACTACATTGTACAAAATAGGAGAACACAGGCTCTGAGAAGTGAAGTAACTTGTCCACATTGCCTTAGTTGAAACAGAGATACTTTTTAGGTCTCAGAATCCGTGTCTGAATGATTCCACTCTGCTTCACCCTCCCAGAGTGGGGAAGACTATATAAATGGAAACACGACCTATCAAAGAATCACAAGCTACAGTATTCTTCTCCATAAAGTTTGGTAGTTATAGGAGTTTTAGACATTAAACAGTTGATATTTTAGTAAAGTGTAAATATTTGGAATAGGACTTTCCATGATATTGACACCTGATTGTTGTACCAAGAACCCTCTGGTAGGAGAAGTTCAATGGCTATTCAACTTTAGTCTTCTGTAGCAGGGATGGGCAAATGACAGCCTATGAGTCCAATCCTGCCCGTTTTTGTAAGACCCCACAAGCAAAAATGCTTTTAACTTTTTTTTTTTTAATTGCTGGGGGTCTGCTCAGTGATGTGCTCACCCAGCACTGAAAAGCAAACAAACAAAACCCTATATTTTTAACGGTTGAAAAAAATCAAAGTAATATTTTATAACACATGAAAAGTACATAAGATTCAAATGTCAAGGCCCATAAATAAGCAATTTTTATTAGAACACGGCCAGACACTTTAAAAAGTATTGTCTACAGAATCTTTAGTGTTATAAGGCATGGAGTTGAGAAGTTGTGACACATGTTATAGTCTGCAAAGACTAAGATATTTACTATTAAAAATGTTTGCTGACTTGTTCTATAGCTAATACACATTCATGCACAATTTGAGTTTCTGGAATTTTTTTTTTCTGTGAAATTCTAAAAAAAGAAAAAAAGAATTATTCCAGAAAGGACACTAAAGCAGTCTTCCTCTGGAAAAATGTTGACAGCCTGAGATGCTCTGAAATGACACCTTGAGGTTATGGTTCCAGTGAGGGGGTGATCCAGTTTCAAAGGCCCTCTCCCTCACTCATTTTAAACAGTTACCTTACGATGGTAAAGCTGGGTACCCAACCTGTCCTTCAGTTATTCATCTTGACTGCATTATGGGTTTAGTTTCACAACATTATGAGTTCATCCAGGCTTCCTGAATCATTTATAGGGATTTTCATTTCGCTCTCAAACTCGTATACACTTTCTCTGCTGTGAATTTTTTTAACATAAAGTCAGACTACCAAATGGCCTACACATGTAAAATAAAATTCATACTTTTTAACTTTAAGAAATCAGATTTTTTTTTTAAAGAAATGCTTTCTCTTGAGAAGCTTAACTTAATTTTGTAGGTCGTAAAAGTAAGAAAATACCTTCATATCCAATGATCTCAAAGCACCTCTATGAAAATACATAACAAGGCAAGAAATATGTATTTATTTTTAAATACTATTTCTTAGAGGAAATATTATTTAATGGAAAGAAAAGATGTGACTAGTACAGATCAAGTCCAAGGCTATTTCTGGTTCTGCAAATGACTCACTTTGACTTTGGGAAAATCATCTCCCCACTGTTGCTCTTTATCTGCAAAAACTGGACTTCATGCCTATGGGAGTTGCATGGCTAATCAATGCCTGGAAAATGCGTAGTGGCAGATGCTACAAAAGTGCTGAGCCTTAAAAACAAAACCACCCCCACCCCCCATTTGTATTCAGTTGAGGTTGGGGTTTATTGTTATTTAACATTCGAAGGCCAACACTATGTTAAGTCCAGCGTGCTGCACAGAACAGATAATATCACTGTCCAGATGGGATTTTTTTTTTTTTTTAGATCTAGGATTTTTTACTTTTTTTTCTTTTATTATGTGGGTTATTTTAGAATTCAGTAATACATGGGTACGAAAACAGTGAGCTTTAAGTTGAAAACTATCGATTTAAAAATCTAAATAAACCTCTTCCTCCTAAAAAAAAAAAAAAAAAAGCCCTCCCCCGCCCCGCCAAGAAATCTCTGAAAACAAGAATTCTTCTGATGTTTTTTCTCCTCCCTGCAGTTCTCCATGTTACAGTCCTTGGAGGTAGAATAGGCATAAAATACTTTCACTAATAAAATATGACAAACCGCCGGATTATACGTGGCCGATTCCCAGTGATTGCCCTGCTACACAAAGCAGAAAAGTAAATGCCATCATCCCCCTTAGAACAAAAGAACTTAGGAATAAAAAACATGGAGAGGGGGGAGAAAGCAGCAATAAATAAAGGTGAGCGAAGGACCCCGTCCCCCGCCCCTCCCCGTAGCGAGTGTAGGACTAAGTACGGCTAATAAAGTGGTTCAAGGGTAGTTATTTGGAAAGGGGGCGGGGTGGCGAAGGGAGGGAGCGGGCGAGCGGCGGCCGGGGATTGCATGTTGCATTCGACTTGAGGTTGCATCTTTCTCCTGTTGCCTGCACCACGCTCCCCCATTGCAGTGCTTCCCCATTGCTTCTCCTCGCTCCTGCCCTCGCAGCTTGTTTTCCCCCCTTCAAACTGCTGTTGCACTGGAGGGAGTTGGGGCCGCTTCGGAGCCCCTTTG
>NW_026000174.1:54875363-54894085 GCF_001458135.2 Marmota marmota marmota | reverse complement strand
CCCGCCGGGGGGAGGGGCGCGCGGAGTGGGACTCTTTCCGTTTGGTCCAGCCCCGTCGTGCACGCAGTTCCCAACACTTCTCGTCATCCTCTCCCTGCTCTTTATTCTGCTGAGCGGTGCTGCTAGGATTTATTTTTCTTTTTCTTTCTTTCTTTCTTTTTTTTTTTTTTCCTCCTGACCACGTTCGCGATGGTGGGTAGCAGCAAGGTGGCCCTGGCAGGGGAGGGGTTGATCTCGAGATTGGGCACCGGGCGAGAATGTCTTCTTTCAACTTTGTCTGTGGCTTGCACCCCGGGAGGAGGCCACACGCCGGTTGTGGGGTGTAGATGTGCCGAGAGTGATTTCTAAGTTGAGTTGTTGAGATGAGGGGACGACTGCTAATGGTAGGCAGGTTTTGTTTTCATTGGTGAATCCGGTGTCATCATATTCCGGTCATATGTTGAAATATTCTTTGTTTAGGTCTTGAAGTAGAGGATCTCACCCTGCACGTCCATTTGTGTTGTTTTTAAATGATGTCTCTGGGAGTATGGATTTCTAGAATTTCAAATGTGAGTTAAGGTCCGGGCGTGTTTGGGCCTCAACACTGGCCTTGACAGTGAACTTTGTGGCTATGTTTCAGATTTCAGTGATTTGCCCCATAGCTGGGGTGCTAGTTGTGCATTTTTCTTAATGGTAGGTGTCAGGAATGTAGATATTTGAGCTAGGGAAGTTAGGAACATTTATATATTAATAATTGATAGCTGAATATTAGAGTCAGATTAATTTAGGCTGATGAAAGTTTTTTTCTTTTTTTAAAGCAGTTGTGCACTCTAGGAAGGAACCTTTTGATAGGCAACTTTATAGGGGTTCTTTAGAGTGAGGAGCTGGGATATGCCTTTTAGAGTATACTATTCATCAACATCAACATCTGCAGCTATATTGAAGGCCTAGTAAGGGGTCTGAAATTGAGGCTTAAACATGCTTCTCAGTGTTTATGTTATTTGTTTACATTTGGTATTCGTTTACGTTTGGGTAAAGGAAATAAATAGGTCAGCTTTTGTTTGGTTTTTGAAGGTTAGCCCACTCCCCTTTCTTCAAAGTTTCACAATTTACTTGGTTTACAGGCTTGTAGGAAACGATTACTACATTTTTACCGGAAATACTATTATTCATTTTAATTTCGGTAAGTGTCTTATTCTCTTCTTCAGTCTTTATTTGTGTATGGAATCTGGGGTGGGGGGCTTAACACAAGTTATTAGGGGCCATTTAAAATGTTCGAAGAATGCATTTGGAAATATCAGAACATATCTTTTGATGGCAAAGGGGAAGTTTTTGTGTGCATTTAAACTCATACTTATTAAAAAATATTCTGTACCTAAGACTTCTGTAGATAAATAATTATAAGTGAAGAACATAACAATAGTGCGGAAAATTCTCAAAACACAAACATATGGCCAACTTGTTAAAAACTCCAAGTGCTTTTCTTTTGCTTTTGGTAACATAATAGTATTTGCAGCTGGACTGGCATTGCTTGGCTACCCATAATAAAGTCTTTGGTGTCAGTGCTTTTGATGGCATTTTAATTTAGTTTTTAGAAAGTTTTGAAAGACTTTATTTTAAGGATGTTGCACTTTGGACTTGGGCAAGTCTTTATGGAACCGGTGATAAGACATCTACCTATGCCATATTTTATTAAGTATAAGTGATGGGGCACTATTTCTTTTAGCTTTGAAGGGTCCATCTTTTTCCTTATTTAATTATCTGGAAGGAGTGGTCTCAGAAATACTCTTCTTCTGCTTACCTGAAGATCTCTAAATGATATCCAGCAGGAGGTGCTACAACGAGATAAAGGAAATTTTTGAATTTTGAGGGTCTTAGTACTTACTGCAGCTCTACTTAAGCTTCAGCTAAGCAACAGGATTAACACCTTAAAGTTTCAGAAAGATTTTGAGTAAGTCCATTAAAAAATACCATTAATAAATTTCATTTGCTATTTGAAATTTTTGACCATGTTTTACCTGCTTATGATACTATGCAGAGTAGATTTGTTGTTGTGGATAGCTTAAGAATGCTGGGGTTAGGTATAGAGTGCTGTTAGAATTTTTTTTTTTTTTTTTGAAGGGGAATGTAATGATGAATTACATTAAATTCTTGTAATGATGAATGAGGGGTTGAACACATTTTTAAAACGTGCATTTATAATAAACAAAAATCATTGGTATGATGTGGGTTTTAAGCCTTGTGATCTTTTCTATAATAATAATATAAATAGGATGTAGAGTAGTTGAGATTTTTGGAAAGAAGGATCTGTGTGGAAAAAATTTTAGATTGTGTGTATGTATGTTCTTGAATCTTTGGACAGTGATTCTACGATAGATAGAGAGCTTCTTAGGCACCCAACTTTATAAATACGTATGGTTGATGTATTTAAGTTGGTCTCCACAGGTTGAGATTCTTGAACTATAGTAAAGTTACATTTGTGGGTATAGATCATTGCTGACAATGGCTTAGTTAAAACTTAACAAAAACTGCATAAAGACCAAGTAGCTGCTTTAACAGTTTCATAGCATTTGCAGCATATGGTCCTTTGAAACTCTGTATTAGTGAATTATCAGGGGCAATAATCATGCTACTGTGGTTGCTTGTAAAGTTTTATATCAAAGTTTTAAAAACTTGGAAATGTATAGAAAATGTAGTGAACCTGCTTTGTGTTTTGTCTTTTTTTGTAGGCATACTATACTGCTTTCTTAGTATGATCAAATTAGGTAAGACATATGAAAGTTCTTTGTAAATTTTAAGAAGCCATGCAGATAGTTGTCGGGATAGATAGCCAATTAATACATAAACAGAACTTATATCTTAAAATGCTAACTTTCTCCCTGTCAGTTGGGAAATTAATGCATTAAAAGTGCACCCTGGACACTTCATGAATTTTTGTTTTTTAAATACTGATGTGGTTACCAAAAATCTCTTTGTTATAGTTTTGAATCTTTGTTTAAAAAATGCTGCCTAGGCAGTTTACCATAATTCAAAAAAAGACCATTTTTCCTTTTTAAGATCTTAAGAAATGTATGTCCCCTATTACTGTTTTTCTTCCTTTCTTCATTGATGTAATAGTAGTTGATTTTTAGTGAGTGTTTAAGTTCCTCATCTCTTCTTTAGATTGTTAATAACACACAGAGTAATAGATGTCATGGCTCAAGTTTTGATTGTTTTGATTGACTCTGGGAACTTTCTGAAAAATTCTTACTGACTTAAGCTTTCAACCTTGTTTCACAGTCAAAATATGTGCATCTGTATGTGTTAGTATTAGGTATATGTGTGTATCATTTTTGCTTTTCTATTTTAGAAGGATGCACGGGGAAATGACTACTCATATCTAGAGGAGTGCACTGAAATATTTTTGTGTAAAAATAACCCAGAAGTTTAAACCTTGAGTTGTGGCTTTCTTCATAGACTTCTGCTCATAGTTTTGGAACAGAAAATTAAAAAACAAAACAAAATAAAACAAAAAAATTACTCAAACCAAAATATAGCTAATTGGGAATCCTTCTTTTCATGAATATATCAAAAGGTATAGTATCTTAAATTTTAGAAGTGACTATTTTTTGTGAGATAGCCCCAATTAGAAAATAAATATAGAAACATTCTTCTGGAAGGGTCAGAAAAACATTTAACTGTTTAAATAAAAATGAAACCTTAAGTGTGATTAACTGTTATGCCACAGTGAATACTAAAATTTTTTGTTAAGAAATGCTGAAGTTGGGCTGGGGATGTGGCTCAAGCGGTAATACACTCGCCTGGCATGCGGGGGGGGGGGGGGGGGACGGGGCACATGCTGGGTTCGATCCTCAGCACCACATAAAATAAAGATGTTGTGTCCAATGAAAACTGAAAAATAAATATTAAAAAATTCTCTCTCTTCTCTCTCTCTCTCTTAAAAAAAAAAGAAATGCTGAAGTTAAAGTTATATTAATGTGCTGTTAAATTTTGTATCCTTAGTATTTTATCGTGATAGGCTTTTGTATCACTATTCAAAAGGAGAATGGAAGGGATTAGAGTTTTAGGTCTCTGACCTTTGACAGACCTTTTATATCTATATTGAAAACTGATTTCTTGAAACATGTTTGAATTCTCATATTATTTTGTGCTGGGAAATATTTGTGATTTTGACTTAAGAAATGTACATGACTTAAGAAATGTACAGGAACTCCTCCTGTACATGAGCTTTTTTTTTTTTTTTTTTTTTTGTGTGTGTGTGTGTGTGTGTGTGTGTGTTGGGGTAGGCCTAAGTATTCATTAGGAGCATAGCAATACATTTTAATGACATTAGTTTACTAGGTGGATCTTTTTTCTGCTTTGGGATTTTTTTTTTTTAAAGTGGTAATAAGTTAACTGCTTTAAATTTTTGGTACTGGAGATTGAACTCCGGAGCACTCAACCACTGAGCCACATCCCTAGCCCTGTTTTGTATTTAAAGAGAGAGTCTCATTGAGTTCCTTAGCACCTTGCCTCTGCAAGGCCTCCTGAGCCGCTAGGATTACCGCGCCTGGCTCTGATAAGTATTTCTTAAAGAGTATATGTTTTCTTCTTTGGATGTTTGTGTGTATGTATAACCATACCTTTTTGTAGACTTTCATGTAATTCTTATTCATGCATTAAATTTTTGAATATTTGTCTTTTATGAGAATATTTTAAGAGACTTTAAGAATAATGTTCCTAACCAGGTGCGGTAGTGTGTGTCTGTAATTCCAGTGACACAGGAGACTGAGACAGGAAGGTTTTAAGTTCAAGGCCAGCCTGAGTAACTTAGACCCTCAGCAACTTAGAGAGACCCTGTCTCAAAATAAAAAATAAAAAAGACAAATTGTAGCTCAATGGTATAGCTGGATTCAACGAATCCTCAGTACTATAAAAAGAAAAAATGAGAAGAAAAAAAAAAAAAAGAAAGAAAAATAACATTCCTGTTACCTGACTACCAATTAATTCTTCCACTGGAAGTGGTGGTGGTGAACTCTACCCTTATAGTTCAGTCATTCTTGGGACTTTTCCAAAGCAACTTTCTTACACCAAATTCTTGTATGGCATTTTGAATATTCCTCCTCCACTTACTTTTTTTCCAATACTGTGCAAATTACCCCCACTCCCCACATTTTTTTTTAATAAAAAAGTTAGTGAGTCTCAATTAAAGGACATTCTTTCTTATATTTTGGAATCAGCTATAGAAATGTTTTCTGCTTTTTAAAGCATACAAGAAGGTGGGTATGGTGTTAGGCGCACCTTCAGTCCCAGCTTCTCAGGAGGCTGAGGCAGGACGATCACTTGAGCCCAGGAGTTTGAGGCCAGCTTGGGTATCATGGTAAGACCCTGTCTGAAAATAATACAAGACCAAAAAACAAAAACAAAACAAAAAACAAACAATAACAACCCATACCCCAAAATAACAAACAACAAAACAACAATAAAGTAGACAAGAAGGTGAACCAGTAATATGGAGATAGGAAGGGGATGAAGCCTAATAGGTTGATGATCTGGGCTTTATTTTGACTTGCTTTGTGGGCCTAAGGGAAAAAACATAACTTAAACACAGAAGCCAAAAAGATGGGTTTTGTTTTATTGTTTTGGCTGCATTGAGAATACAAACTGTCAGTACTTGAGGAGAAGGAGCAGCAGAAAGGAATTGATTTTCTTCTGCTGCAGATCCAAGTATTGTTAACCATGTGCATCTTCAAAGCGACATACTTACAAATCAAACAGTAGTTGGTTCTTTCACTCAATTAACAGAACCTTAAGCTGGTTTAAAACAAAAAAATTTTAACTTAAGTACCCAAAACTTCAGGGAAATGATAGTAATTTCTTGATAAAAGTGGGTGATAGTAACCATGGCAACTGGTTACTCTGGCCTTATGGACAGTATGTTGTATTGATGAAGCTTCAGATCCTTTAGTAGCCTGTCACTTTTATGGTGAAATGTAGTAGCATGTGTTGCAGGTGATTTTTAGCTGGATTGTGTTAAATCTGTGTGCCAGCTTATCTTTCCTTGTTAGGAATTTCTTGGACAGTATTCCACAGCATGTTTGTGAAGGTGCTGTTGCCTGAAAATAACCCACCACCTGTGTTAGGCCTCCTGATGCAGATTGCACTTAGTTCTTTCCCAGCCTCCTTCCAGTGTTTTGCAGAAAATAGGGATATATGTAGGAACTGAGTATACATAAATTACATGTCAAACTTAGCTTGGGTTTGGACATGTTATTAATAGTTTACAAATATCTTTTATGTTTTCTGAAGAGGTCAGTGAATAAAAGAAAGGGCCTGTAGTTGGAATATTTTATTCTGTTCTTTCCAGAAATACAAGTGTGTATGCTTGTAGAGAATAGGGTTGAGGAATGGAGGGCATGAATATCGAATAAGATCTAACAAAAGAGATCTTTAGTATTTTTTGTTTTTATGGTGGTGGTATATAGATAGATCATTATAAGAATATATTTCCTTATGGGAAGTATTAGACTATGGGAAATGTTTGCTTATAAGAATTTTCTTCCAGAAAAATTATTTATAAAACATATTTTAAACAACTCTTAAAAGGAAACCTGGTAAAATAATTTTGGGGAGAGAGGATAGAGAACATTGAAATGGATACAAAGTTTAAAAAAAGTTTCAAAAAATTTATTTCTATAATAGTAAATCTCTTTGCTTTTAATGCTTATTCTATATAAGGTTTTTCTAATGTGGAAATGTTAATATTAATTGATACTTCTTCCAGTGTGCCAGAGAAACTGCCTAGAACAGAAAATAAATCAGATCTAAATTTGACTAAACCCTGAGTGTAAGATCTAGTCAAATTGTGCTAGGTAGTTTTCAGACTTTCTTGAAACTTGCTGTTAGAGTGAAGTGGTTCTTACTACAAGTCCCAAGGTGCATTGCAGTTTTTGCTTAACTTCAGATTAGAGCATTGCATTCTGGGATCTGTAGTTGATTTGAGCAGCACAGGGAACCCTCCCTTCTTGTCTACTCCATTTTATACACAGCTTCCCAAGTCTGTAAGAACTTTTTACTAAGTAAAGTTTGATTAATAATACTATGATTATTTTGCTTCTGAAATTCGAAAGCGAATCTTCAGAAGCATTCCAGTGCTGTTGTTTACCTTAGATGAATTTATTGTGTTTTTTTAATCAGCTGCTATAAAATTTATACGTAAAATAACATTTACATAAGTTCAAAATGACTTAGCAATTGCAAGTAATTTTTATGTGTGTGGTGAAATAGGTCACTTTATGATTAATAGCCTCGGTGTTTGCTAGTGTGGGCATTAGAAGCCTCTTATTGTCAGGCATGATTTGTCTCCCTCTCCTGTTTTTTTTTTTTTTTCCCCAAGGGGACAATTATTTAGTGAGTTGGATAGAAGGAGTTCAGAGTTGTGTGATTGTTCTCTGTAAGTGTCAACATCTTGCCAGGCATGGTGGTTCGCACCTGTAATCCCAGCAGCTCAGGAGGCTGAGGCAGGAGGATTGCAAGTTCAACGTCAGCCTCAGCAAAAGCAAGGTGCTAAGCAACTCAGTGAAACCCTGTCTGTGAATAAAATACAAAATAGAGTTTGGGATGTGGTTCAGTGGTTGAATGCTCCTGACTTCAATCCCTGGTACCAAAAAAACCCAAATTCCTGAAAGTAAGTTTTTCAGTACAAATTTAAAAGATGTAGTCTGAAAGGTAAAAATGTGAGATTTCTTTTTTTTTTTTTAATTATGATTTTTTTTTTTAGAGAGAGAGAGAGAGAGAGAATTTTAATATTTATTTTTTAGTTATCGGCGGACACAACATCTTTGTTTGTATGTGGTGCTGAGGATCGAACCCAGGCTGCACGCATGCCAGGCGAGTGCGCTACCACTTGAGCCACATCTCCAGCCCCAAGATTTCTTTAATAATTTATTCATGTTTTCATTTGTAAAGTTAAAAAGATTTCTTTTGAGGGTTCTCCTTTGGTAACTACCAGAGGGGTTAGTGTTAAAGTCTATGACAATGCTTAGTGTAGTGCTTGACACATAAGGACTCAGTATATCTTTTGAATTAACAGTAGCAGTAGTTATTGTTTAAAATAACCTCCCCATTCTACACTATAATTTGATCAGAAGTCCAGACTGTTTTCACAACACCTAGAGATTTTAACTTGTGGTAATGATGTGGCAATCCTTAGAAAATTTTGCTGTACACAAAATGTCTTTTTACCTCAGTTTCTCCTTAAGTGATAAATGCCCAAAGTCAGACAAGCCAATAGCATAATTTTGTGACCAGGATTCTATTCTGCCTGTCCATTGTTCATTGCCACTGTACCATGTTTCAGTTGACTTCAGAAAGTTCAAAAGATGTTCGTAACGTTTGTACTGGTAGAATATCCAAAGTAGCTGATTAAAGAAAACAAGATGCTATAAAAATGCCCCTTGGGTCACAGTATATATAACCTGGAAAAAAATTCTGTTATATTTTGAAGTATGTTATTGTAGTTCATGGTGTTACAGGATTGATATGTTAGAGGCCAGTGAATAACCCCAGAAAGAAAACATGATTTCAGGTCTGGCTTGTACTTAAAATGTTAGGTTCAAAAAAAAAAATCTTAAGTTTTTATGCTATTTTTCTTGTTTTGGATACTGATTTCTTTTAGACTCTTGAACTTTTAGTATATATTTTATTTGTATGGCTGATTCCTTTTAGCTGTTTGAGATAGGAATGGGTTGCCTAGGAATGCTGAAAAATATAAGCATATGTTACAATATATGTTCCTTAATTTGAATGTAGGTATGTTGAGGAATAATCTTTCTCACCTGCTTGACCAGTATCTATTATATCTTTTTCCTTAGTGTGGAATTCTTGGAATATTATTGCTGATGGCTACTGTGTCTACTATGTGTATTTAAAAAAACTATGCCTTTAGTAGTATTTATTTAAGAAATCACTTTACAATAGTAATACTAACCTTTTTTCACCTCATAATTGTGAATTAAAATTTGTAAGTATGTATATTAGTCATTAATAGATTCTTTAGGAATGTCAAATATTTATGGAATTATTCCATAATTTAAATTGTTTAAATTCCATAAATTATAAACTTGTTTTATGTTAATTTATCTTTTCAAGACCTAATATTAAAATGAAATAAATTCAGTGGTTACAAAAAGTTAAGTACCAAGGGCTAAATATAAGGAGAAAATGGTCTTTGATATTAATTGACCAGTATAGAAAATAACCAGGTTTGGATGAAGTATCCTTTTCTATATTTTGTTTTTATATGTTCATGTTAATTCCTGAAGTACTTAAGTTGGAAATAAGAGGAGTGAAACTGGGCACTCATGAATATTCACTAAGGAGCTCCCGATACACCTAAATTGTTGAGCACAGTTTTCTCTTTTTATGCAATGTCCCAGGCTAACATAAATCAAACAGTTTTGACTTATCAAAGACCTGGCTTTACATCCAGTCCTATCACTCAAATGCACACTCTTAGAAAATTCAGCCTTGCTGAACTTTAGTTTCCTAGTGAGAAAGAAATAAGAGCTTGTTTCACTATGCTTTTAAAAGAATTACATGAGATAAAACTCATGAATGTGCTTTATGGAATATATATAATTTTTTTTTTTTTTTTTTGGTGGTGCTGGGGATGAAACCCTGGGCCTTGAGCATGCTCAGTAAGCACTTTACCACTGACTATACCCTCAACCTAACTAATGGCTGAATTTTAAAGCATTTGTCTATGTCATGTTAATATTTATTAAAACTATAAAGTTTTAAATATATTTGAGTTAGAATCAAAATGAACCAAAAAATTAGCCCCCTGCCTCCAGTAGAGAAGTTCTTGACTTGTGTTTATAGCTTGTTTTTGACAATATACACTGATACATTTGTGTGTATATTATGATATAGGTTTTACAATATACTGATGTTTTGAAAGTATTTTTTAATATATATTTTTTAGTTGTATGTGGTCACAATATCTTTTATTTGTTTATTTTTATGAGGTGCTAAGGATTGAACCCAGGGCCTCACACATGCGAGGCAAGTGCTCCACCACTGAGCCACAACCCCAGCCCTTGAAAGTTTTAATTGTGGACTTTTATGTAGAAAACCATTTATATGTGTTTATACAAGGCATATCTATATATGCGTTTATATATATATACATATTTATTGTTAGAAAAATGACAGAGATATATAAATCTTAAATGTTTGGCATGTTGTGAACTGTTTTGTACTTTAGGGTTATCTGATGTTAATTATATTAATAATACTAATTTATCAGTGACTATATGGTGCTAAGCCTTTTTTTTCTTCCAGTGAACGTTATTTTTCTTTGTTCTTTTTTTCACTTTCCACACTTTTTATTGGTGCATTATAGTTGTACATAATGATGGGATTTGTTGTTACATATTTATACATAGTGCTAAGCCTTTTAAAAATTTTTTTATACATTTATTTTATTTATTTATTTTTATGTGGTGCTAAGGATCGAACCCAGAACCTCTCACATGCTAGGCAAGTGCTCTACCACTGAGCCACAATACCAGCCCAGTGCTAAGCCTTTTTATAACATAGGATCTCATTTAATTTTAATCCTCAGAGCAATATTCAGAGGATTTGTTATTATTATCCTACTTCCATTTTACAGGTGAGGAAATGGAACTTTCCCTGTGATCATGTAGGTAGCAAATGCTACAACCCTGCGCCCTTGCTCTTAAGTGTCCATAATGCTCTATAAACTATGTAATTACCATAGAAACCTAGAAAATGAATTTCTAAAGAAGTTTTCAATTTACAGAAATGGCAAAAGCTATGATGTATCATTTTGGGACTGATGTTGATTTTGGTTAAGTTAGGTTGAATATTTTAGAAATAGTAGGCAATTGGAATGGAATAGAAACGAAGGCATTTATTTGGGATAATGCCTGTTTTCTTCTTCATTGTGTACCCATTGCCACACACAGTTCCTGGAATGGAGTAGGTTTGTTGTCTGTTGCTTGAAGTGTGGAAGTTGGGCACTTATGATGATAAGTTATTTTGTAAATTTTCTTAGTTTATAGTCACTGTTTTAGTCAGTCCTTACACAATTGTCAGCACTTTAGAATGTCAGGAAAGTGGTCCTTTCTTTTAAAAACTATTATAAAAGCAGTGTTATCTGAGTTACAAAAGTTATTCTAGCAATACAGATATGTATAAAGTAGAAAATTTAAGTTGTCTTATTTCCATCCTACTTTTAAGCTTTTCCTGGGCATTTGCATGTGTAATTCACACACACACATTTTAAGATTAAATGTAATTATATCATAGTACTATCTTAAAAGTTTACTTTTTTCAGGTGACTGAAAAAAAAATCTTGCTTTGTGTGAGTGGGGTGATTGAAGAGAAGTGGGAGAGATTTGTACATTAAGGACATAAACCAAATGCTCTAGACTGATTGTTATCTATGGGGCAAAGAGCATTTTAAGTTCTTTTTATTTTGTCTCATACCTTTAGATGTGGTCATTGTTATTATTGAAACTTTAAAAAAATGCTAGCCAGTTCAAAGTGACAGCATTGTTTTCCATCCTGTAAAAGTAATTTAGGAGGCATCATTTTAGAATTTAATTATTCTAGTTTGTTCTGTTAGCTGCTTAAGAACAGTTATGTTTTCAGGTGACTTTTTTTTTTCCCTAAAAGTTAGTGGTACCTTCTTTGTTGTTAAGAAGGATTCATTCAGGGTTGGGAATGTATCTCAGTGCTAGAGTGCTTACCTGGCATGTGTGAGGCACTGGGTTCAGTCCTTAGTACCACATAAAAATAAATAAATAAAATAAAGGTATTTTAAAAAGCATTCATTCATAATTTGCAAAAATTATTCATTCATAATTTTTTTAAATTCAATTTTTTATGAATTTAAAAAATTAAATTTATAAATTTAAAACCAAGATAATATTAAATTGCTTGATATTTTAAAAAATATCTTGTTTATTAATTTATTTTTATGTGGTGCAGAGGATCGAACCCAGTTCCTCACACATGTAAAGCAAGCACTCTACCACTGAGCTACAGTACCAGTTCTTGATATTTTAAATACTAGAAACTCAAACCTGCGCAACTTAATCAGCATGAAGAAACCCTGCCTAAGAATTAGTCCTGGTGCTCACAGCTTCACGAGTAGTATTGGCTGACCTCACCTCCACTACAGATTCTACTCAGATACTACCAAATGCTATATTAATAACCCAGTATTTTTTAAGGAAGTTTAAGAAAAAAAGGTAAATTATTTGAGTACTGTTCAATTTTAGACTGGCTTCAAGAGTTTTAAACTTGTTGCTAAGTTTATTAATCATGATTCACTTTTGTAATATTTAAATTGAAAATTTTTATTAAATAGTTTATAAGTTTTTCATTATAGTAGTTTTTTTGAAAGCCTTTCTAATCCTAGAATATACTTCTTGCATTTAAAATGCTTTATGCTTCTTTAGACTGAACATTTAGTGAAGTGCTAATGAAGCCTTGCTTTAAAATTCTAAGAATTGGGCTAGGCGTGGTGACACACACCTGTAAACTTCATATTTGAGGCTAGCTCCGCAACTTAGCAAGATCTGTCTCAAAGTTTAAAAAAGGGCTAGGGTTTACAATAGTAGAGTGCAAGGACCTTAGCATGTGCATGGCCCTGGGTTCAATATCCAGAATCAGGGTTTGGGATGAGGAGGAGAAATTCTAAGAACTGGATCTGATAGGGTATAGCGGTAGTAAGTTATGGTACAGTCCATGTTTTAACAAAGCAAGTTAAGAATATTTCTCATTTGTAGCATTCATAAATGTGCTTTTCATTTTGAGTGGCTCAGACCATGCCCTAGAGTGTGTTTTCTCCTTTCTTATAATAGTCTTCTGAATGTACAAAAGACTCAGGTAATGTCATAGATGGTGAAACTGAGGCAGAGAAAAGAACTTAAGTTAATTGTAGAGTCTCTAATTTCACTATATTTTTAATTCCAGTATTTTTTCCCCCTTTTGCTATTATGGGGGATTGGACCCAGGGGTGTTCTACCACTGAGCTATATTCCCAACCATTTTTTGGGGGGGGTACTGGGAATTGAACTCAGGGGCACTCAACCACTGAGCCACACACCCTCAGTCCTGTTTTGTATTTCTTTGGAGACAGGGTCTCATTGAGTTGCTTAGCACCTCGCTTTTGCTGAGGCTGGCTTTGAACTTGCGATCCTTCTGCTTCAGCCTCCCGAGCAGCTGCGATTACAGGCATGCACCACTGTACCCTGCCCCAACAATTTTTTTAAAAAACATTTTTATTAGTTATTGATGGACCTTTACTTATTTATTTGTTTGTATGTGGTGCTGAGAATTAAACCCAGTGCCTCACACATGCTAGGCAAGTATTCTATTATTGAGCCACAACCCCAGTCCCCCAACCATCTTTATTTTTCATTTTGTGACAGAATCTCACTAAATTGCCCCTGCTGGCCTTGTGATCCTCCTAATAGCCGGGATCACAGGTGTGTACTACTGTGCCCAGTTAGTCTTGGTCATCTTGACCTGTAGCCTCCAGTCTTTCTAAAATTAGGACGCTAGTAAATATGTAATGGTCTGAACTAGTATTTTATGTAAGTTATCAAACATAAAGGAAAATTGAAATTTTAAAAAGGATCAGATTTAAAAATACAAGTTGTGATAATTTCCTGTGACTCCTTTCCTCAGGCTGCACACACCCACTTGGAGACTGGTGCTCTAGATAGGCCATTCCTCCTGCAGAAGAGCCAGCCATGGAGACAGCTGGAGGACAGTTGGTAAAAGGTGTGGGGCTTTTAAATTGCAGTGATCTTTTGTGGTTTTTAATTTTAAAGAAACAGCCTTTATTTCTGTAAAAGACTGAAAGATTGAGAGTAAAGGCCTTGAGAGAGGTGAGCTTAAAAGACAGAAATAAGCCTTATTTGTTTTCTTCAGAGTTGAAAGGGAAAGGCTGCCTACCCTGTGAGCTCCCACTCCCATAGAGATGGCAGTGCCTTTTCTGTTGTTGTTAGGCAGTTTATAGAACGCAGGATAGCTTGGTAAGCGTCTTCTCTGTGCCTGATATGACGTAACATTGTAGAGTATGCAGCATGCATGTTAAGTACAAGTGGTTGTATTTGGCTTGTTGCTGCAGCATTTTTTGAGGATGTCTTAAAAAGCAATTATCACTTGATAGGGTTGGATATGTGCAGATTATTGAAATCATCATTTCATGGAGACCAAACTTTGTAACTTGAATTATTGTATTTAGTATTTGCTTATTTTGTCCCCACCCCCAGTACCTCAGAACAGAATTCCTTTTCTGAAAAGAACAGATGCTGTTAACTTATCAGGACTTGATACTAAAAAGCTTGCAAAAATCTTTGTGCTGTTTATTTTTTAATTTAATCTATATGCAAAGCATATTGTAATTATTGCTGTTGGAGGTTTGTAAGTTGATGGTTCCTCCCCACTCTTTTTGTGCTCAGAGGAGATAGATTAGGTATGCCAAATTGACAACTTGGTATAAAGAAATAATGACCACTGAAATAAAACAGGAGTTCAAATAAAAAGCAAACCAGCTACAAATGTAGAATGAAAATATCTTTTAGTAAAATGTTAGCATGCTGTACTTGGAACAGATGCCACATTAATTCAAAAGAGAGCCCAGAAAATGTGGCAACTTTACGATGTCAATGGAGGGAGCTGCAATAGTTCTTGTTTTCATTGTGTAGAGTCCCCAGTACCTCCAGGTCCAGTCCTATTCTGTATATTTATTTTCTGTGTGTATTACATGTTAATATACAAATATCAAGTCCATGATTAATATTTTTATTTGGAGAATATTTAATTATGTATTTAACATTGTCTTACTAGTAGACTTTAGGGTAAGAAGCCCATTAACTTGTAATACAGCAGTAATAATTTTTGTTTGAAATATGCATGTGAAGATGTTTAGAATTTGAGGAAAAAATGTACTTTTCCCCACACTCTTCAAGGCACATTGATGATAAAAAGCTAGTCTAAGAATTGAGTCTTTCAAAGAGGCCTAGTGCTTTTTAAATGTAGGATTTGGACAAGTTACAAAATTATGAGAATTTTGCATTTATTTTTTTCTCATTTAAATTTGTAGTTATCATTGGACATTTGTTATGGTTTTTAAGTAGCTTAGACTCAATCATTCCTTTTGTGTGTGTGTTGTGTGTGTGTGTGTGTTTTTTTATGATGCTGGGGAAGAAGACTGGGTGATGGAAGGATAGTATACACAGTTGGATTTTCCAGAGTGACATTCATTTTGTAGAAGATTGTATTGGGACATCTCTGGATTGCCTGTTTCCTACAGTGCATGGTTAGTGTGGGTCTGAGCGTGGAGAGAGGTGGGCTGAGGGCTTTTAACCAGATTTACAGAGTGCTACTTCCTGAGCAGGGCAATGATCTAATCGCTAGGGATGTATTCTCTGTGCCTGTAAAGAAGTCTGGTGTGCATACTTAGAAAAGCACTCCTAGTTTTCTCATAATTAATCCAAGTGTACAATTTAGTAATTTGGTGAAAGGTTAAAAGTTTTGTTTTTGTGTAATTCACATGAAGGAAGTTTTTTTTCATGGCAGTAGTATACAGTGCTTGAGTCTTGGTGCAGGAGCCAGTCTTCATGGATTCAAATCCTGGCTTTGTCATGTGTTTACTCTGAGACTGTAGCTTTTGTCCCTTCACCTTCTGTGTCTCTTGTTGTCGTCTTCTGTAAAATGTGAATAAATAAAAGCTCCTGCCTGCTGTGGTTGTTCTAAGGAATAAATGGATTAATGTATAAACTAGTAGAAATAAGTACTGATTAAATGGAACTGATCTTTAGTTCTCTGCTCTTTTCTTCCCTTCTCAGGGATTAAGACAAATGTTCCACATTGGGAAAGGAATCTCAACTTTGTGGTCTGACCCACAAGTTGGAATTTCAGTCCATCCACTTTAATGTATGCACGTTAGAGTATTTAAGCTTCCTTCAATAAAGATGTGTCACGTGTATAACTGCATACCAGCCCCTGTGCTGGTCACTTGAACTTCAGTTCCTTTATCTGTGACACAGGCACACAAGGATGATAATACCAACCTCCCTATAGTTTATGTGAACATAAAATGAGGAACTCTTAGCTGGGTATGGTGGCTCACACCTGTAATCCCAGAGACCTGGGAGGCTGAGGCAGGAGGATGGCAAGTTCAGAATCAGTCTCTCAACAACTTAATGAGACCTTATCTCAATAAAAAAATAGTTCAATAGTAAAGTGCCTCTAGGTCAATCCTAGTACAAAAAAAAAAAAAAAAAAGGAACTCTTACAGACAATAAATAAGAACTGCTATTTATTATTGTTATAGTCCCATTAAAAGTTTATGGGAAAAGAATAAATATGGAACAATTTAGCTGGAAAGTAAAGTTTTTTTTTTCCCACTTCCTGAAATGCCATAATAAGAAAATGGTATGATGATAAAAGTGTATCTAAGGAGTTCTTATTTTTGAATACCTCTAGGAGAAACAGAAAATATATGGGAATATGTTAGTATTAACAGAGCCTTTCAAAAATATTTCAGGGTGCTTTATTAAAACTTAATGATATAAGCTTTTCTTTCTTTATATTCCTTCCCCTCAGCAACTGATGAGACCACTGACAAGATACTCTGTAGTTTATCATAGAACACTTAGCACCACTTAGCATCAAGTCAGTAATAGACTAGATGTTAGAACTCAAAGTCCAAAATATTCATCAGCTGGTCAGTCCACTGGGTCTGACACATTGTGTATCTTAACCTTAACTTGTTTTGGGTGCAGTAACTAAAAGGAATAGCTGTATTGCCTGAGAGTTTGAAAGGGATATACATGCTTTCTAGTACTTATGGGCAGAGTTTGCTTTTTTGGGCATAATGTCTTTATGAAATCTCCTTTCATCTGATGTCTAGTTTTTTCTTATAGTGATCATTATTTTTTTTCCTATATTTAATTGTCATAATACACACACACACACACACACACACACAAACATTCTTTTGGTACTGGGGATTGAACTCGGGCACTTTGTCACTGAGCTACATGAGCTACATCCCCATCCCTTTGTTATTTTTATTTTTAATACAGGGTCTTACTATATTGCTGAGGCTGGCTTCAAACTTGCAATTCTCCTGATTCTTCCTCGCAAGTCACTGGGATTACAGATGTGCATCACCATGCCCAGCTCATGTGGAACCTAGAAATTGGGCCTGAGAACAAGATGATTATGAGAAAAGCCACAGTAAATTCTTCTCAGAATTGAGGGTTATTATTTTTGGTTAGAGAATTGAGTTTTTAATATATCCATTAGACTGTTTGTATGCCTCCCTCCACCCCTTGAAAGTAAAACCAATAATTGACAGAAGGGAAAAGATTAAGTGTAAACATAATTTTTTTCATTTACTACTGATTTGGATTGGAAATTTTTTGATGCATGATCTGTATTTTTTTTTCCTGTAGGAGTCAATAAGTGTACAGTATTTGTAATAGCTTATCAGAATATCCTGAATATGGTATATGTTACCACTTGCAAGAATTTGATTAGAAGTCTATTTCATGTAAATAAATATAGGTATTTGAAATAAACTACAGCCAGGCATGGTGGCACATGCCTGTACGGGAGACTGAGGCAGGAGTATACAAGTAACTAATATCTTCCATTATCTTTTTGTTCTCATTTACCCAGCTATACCATTTGGTAAAGGCCTAGTAGGTGAATAACTTGATTTACTGTATTTTATTCTGTCTGTATTCCTAACATTGTTTAAGCTTTCTGGGAACAAATCTTTACTCCTCACACTTCAGATAGAGCCCTAATATCCAGAGTATACAAAGAACTCAAAAAATTAGACAATAAGATAACAAATAACCCAATCAACAAGTGGGCCAAGGACCTGAACAGACACTTCTCAGAGGAGGACATACAATCAATCAACAAGTACATGAAGAAATGCTCACCATCTCTAGCAGTCAGAGAAATGCAAATCAAAACCACCCTAAGATACCATCTCACTCCAGTAAGATTGGCAGCCATTATGAAGTCAAACAACAACAAGTGCTGGCGAGGATGTGGGGAAAAGGGTACACTTGTACATTGCTGGTGGGACTGCAAATTGGTGCAGCCAATCTGGAAAGCAGTATGGAGATTTCTTGGAAAGCTGGGAATGGAACCACCATTTGACCCAGCTATTCCCCTTCTCGGTCTATTCCCTAAAGACCTAAAAAGAGCATGCTACAGGGACACTGCTACATCAATGTTCATAGCAGCACAGTTCACAATAGCAAGACTCTGGAACCAACCTAGATGCCCTTCAATAGACGAATGGATAAAAAAAATGTGGCATTTATACACAATGGAGTATTACTCTGCATTAAAAAACTGACAAAATCATAGAATTTGCAGGGAAATGGATGGCATTAGAGCAGATTATGCAAAGTGAAGCTAGCCAATCCCTAAAAAACAAATGCCAAATGTCTTCTTTGATATAAGGAGAGTAGTTAAGAACAGAGTAGGGGACGAAGAGCATGAGAAGAAGATTAACATTAAACAGGGATGAGAGGTGGGAGGGAAAGGGAGAGAGAAGGGGAAATTGCATGGAAATGGAAGGAGACCCTCAGGGGTTATACAAAAGTACATACAAGAGGAAGTGGAGGGGAAAGGGAAAAAAATAATACAAGGGGGGGGACAAATGAATGTCAGTAGGAGGGGGGCAGAGG
>NW_026000174.1:54786040-54875340 GCF_001458135.2 Marmota marmota marmota | reverse complement strand
GAGGGGGGGGGGGGGGAGGGGGGATAGTAGAGGATAGGAAAGGCAGCAGAATACAACAGACACTAGTATGGCAACATGTAAATCAATGGATGTGTAACTGATGTGATTCTGCAATCTGTATATGGGGTAAAAATGGGAGTTCATAACCCACTTGAATCAAAGTGTGAAATATGATATATCAAGAACTATGTAATGTTTTGAACAACCAACAATAAAAAATTTAAAAAAAAATAAAGATGTATACATTGTAAAAAAAAAAAAAATTCCAACACGTTTTTTTGATAATGCTATACTTCAGCTCAACAAGCATTTTAAAAATTAATTTTATAGTAGACTGCATAGTTTTCTTTTTTTAAAAAATATTTTAGTTGTAGTTGGATACAATATACCTTTATTTTTCTTTATTTTTATGTGGTGCTGAGGATTGAACCCAGGACCTCACACGTGCTAGGTGAGCGCTCTACTGCTGAGCTACAACCCCAGCCCCTGTATAGTTTTCTTTCAGTTAAAAAACTTATAATGACTTAAGTAAAGTTTTGTAGTTCTAAAATTAGCATAACATGAATAATATTAAAGATTGTGTGTGTTCATGCATGTGCATGTAGTATTAGAGATTGATCTCGGGCCTTATGCATGCTAGGCAAGTGCTCTACTACTGAAATATACCCCCAGCCCTGTACAACATTAAATTTTCTTTAGCTACATGGAGGATCTATAAAAGTTGCTTCACTTGGTTGAATGAAATTTTGGAACTTTTAGAAGTCTATTTCATGTAAATAAATGAAGGCATTTGAAATAAATTACAGCCAGGCATGGTGGCACATGCCTGTACAGGAGACTGAGGCAGGAGTAGTACAAGTTCCAGGCCAGCTTGGGAAAAGTAGTGATGTAGCTCAGTGATAGAGCATCCCTGGGTTTAGTCCCCAGTAATGCACATAGACACAGGCACACACACACTCACACACATATACACCAAATCAAAACAAAGGAAAATAGAGTCTACCAGTATCTTTGGGGTTGATTTAAAGAATGACAGTTTTGAAAACCAGTTTGTCCCTGCTGAGCTTGTAAAAGGCAGTGCCGCTTATGCTGGGTGTGCTCCTGCTCTGAGTGCGCAGGTTCTGTCCAGTTGGCAGCCCCTCTGCAACTTTATAGGAAGGTGCTGCCATTGGCTGCCTAAACTCCCTCCGTTGCCTTTCTGCTTCCCTCTTCTCCATGCACTCTTGGCTATTCCTCCTGCCTGTACTCTGTCCTGTCTGCTATTCATCATTCCTTCCAAAGCTATTACCATTTTCTTTCTTTTTCTCTAAAAACAAAACACCATTGTGATCGTTAGTTTTTAAGCAAAAGAGCTGTTCCCAACACTGCAAAGTTTTAGCAGTTTGCGTGTCCCCTTCTTCCTTCATGTTTGGGCACTCAGCCAGGATTTGGGTAATATAGCTCAAAATCACTTGCAAATTAACTAAATATTTGTGAAATGTTTTATGTTGGACTAAGGGAGAGAGTAGAAAAAGACCTTTTACCCCAGAACTTGGTGTATTTTCTTAAAGATGATGAGAGAGAGGCAAATGGTCGGATTTGTTACTTAACTAAGATAAGCTCTAATTTATTAGATTGCCCTCTGTAGTCTTATGGACCTAATTGGAGAAAAAAATGGAAATTTTAATGTTGGTGATTTTGAAAATATTTTTATTATTAATGGAGAGGAATAGAATGTTTTCCTTTAGTTTTTAAAATACAAAATATGGCTATGATACCTTATTATCATGTATTAATCTTTTATATTTCATTAGTTGATAGTTGCAAAATAGTGGACCCTTTCTTTTACAGATTTGTCTTAATGCTTTTGAATTGTTACCTGAATTATTTGGTGAGAAAAGTAAAAATTGGCAATTAATTGTGCCTACATGTTAAGTTATTGGAAATGTAGTATTTAAATTCAGTGGCTTCTAAAATCTATACCAGGTCTTTTGTCCACTGTTAAGTTATACACAGAGAAAAACATTTGAAACAAGAACCTTAACTTCATAGGATTAATTTTTTTCTTTCTTTATTTTCTTTTTGAAGTATTGGGGATTGAACCCTGGGCTTTGTACATATGCAAGGCAGTTCTCTTTTACTGAGCTAATTCCCAGCCCTTTTTATTTTATTTTATTTTCAGACAAGGTCTCACTATGTTGTGCAAGCTGGTCTTGAACTTCCTGCTTTAGCCTCTTGAGTAGCTGGGATTACAGGTTTGCACCACTATGGCTGACTTAAAACTTCATTATGGAAATTTAAAGACACACAAAAGTAGAGTGAGTAATATAACAAAACCTATGTATTTATTACCTAACTTCAACACTTATCAGTATTTTGCCAGTCTTTATCTGTAGTGTATATAGCATTACCAAGATAGTAATTTTGTTTTCAAAACATGCATTGCAAATAGATGCACTGGTATACTCAAAAGAAAAACAGTGTGAGAGAATGTTAACTCTTTTCATACATTGCAAGTCTTCCTAAATGACTGGGAATCCCTTTTAGGATAATATTGTTTTATTTATCTTTTAACTTATTGAAGATATCTTGGCCATCACTGACTTAATGAAGAACCATATATGCAGGAAAGCTTTTTGTTTTTCTTATCCCTTCAGTTTTTAAAACTGCAATACTTTTGCTTTTGAATTTGCTGTTCTTACGAATTACATTTTGTTTTGGTGAATTACTATATGTCAAAATTTTAAGTTGTAAATCACTGAATCTTGTTCTGTGCTTGTGCATATTCTGTTTCTATTTAACTTGAATGTGTGTATTATGGAATATATATTGTAATTTATAGTTTGTGGAGGAGGGAATTTTGACTATCTACTAACTTTAAACTTGGTAACAGTGATGAGGAACTTTCGTCATTTGCTCCCTTGTTTTGCTTCTCTTTGGAGCAGCAAGATATGCATGTGCCTGCAGCTGGGGGCCTGTTCATTACTACAAGGTGATGGTAGCCTTATTTCTGAATTTCTTTGGTTTTTATTAGTTTAAATTAGACCCACAGGGGTAATTATTCCACCCCAATGCATGAGGAAGCCTAGTCAGTGGAAGTTGTGTGTATAAAACCCTGTATAGTGCATTGAAAATGTATCTTTAATGTTACGATGTTGTTCAGCATATGTAGTTTAGTGCAGGAGTGTACTTATTTAACAGGACCTTTAATAAGCTCCCTCTACACCAAAGATATATTTTTTAAAATTATACTTAAGAAGACTTTGTAGTATTCCCCAGTAGAGTTCATCTAGAGCAGTGAAACCTTTCTAAAATAAAACTTATTCCTTTAACCGGTATTCATTTAAGTGGGTTTCTCTGTACTTGGTTTCCATGGAAATAGCGAATCGCTAACGTTATTTATAAGGTAGAAGTAAAATAGGGTGCCTAATGGGACCCCATGCTGCTCTGATGAAGAGACTTAGGAAAAAAAATCCACGCTCATGGGATTTTTTTTTTTTTTTTATACAAGGTTAATGGAAGCCCTGATTTTAGTCTTCTATAACAGAACATATTTTTGGTTTTAGGCTAGCATTAATATCAAGCAAACAACTTCTTTTTGAGGTTTGTATTGCTTTCACTTTCAAGTTTTAGGACCACTTACTTCTGGGTGATTGAGGCTTTATGCTTCAGACTTCTGTTTCTTTGTGGTTTAAAAGTTAAAATTTCCATCATATTGTAACTGTTTCAATTTCTCATTGACATTTCAAAGTACAGATAAAAAGATAAATGTTCATTAATGATAGCAGTGATGATAAAGAACCAACATGTTGGACTATATAGACTTCTTCAAAAAATGTAAATCACATGGAACCATTTTTAGTCTCTAGGCCTTAAGTCAAGGTTCTTTATTTGTGTTGCTAAACCTGTGTAGCTGGAGAGAAAAGATTCTAATTTTCTTTGGGGATGGAAACAGGGAAAATTTTAATTTCTCTTTCCTTTTAAAAAGGTGGATTGTTGCCAAAGCCATTTTAAATAAAATAAACGTTCATTCTTTCAGTCTTTGAAATGTGGATTTGGGATAAACCTTGGCTTTCCTTCACTTTTTTGGTAAGGCCTACTCTTAGTTTTCTAGGCCTACAGTAAAACCTTGCATTTCTAAAGCCCTTCAAGTGAACAAGTGTCTTTCCCTTTGTGTTTGGGTGTGTGTATCTGTCTGTCTGTCTCACTAATTTTTCCATAGCCTGAAAGGCACCTGCTCATTTTCCAGCCTGGTAAGTACAGCAGTTCTAACCTGAGAGGGGAGGCAGGATGGAACACAACAAGGTGCTCTAATTTTTGTTTATTTAGTTTTGTTTGTCCTCAGCAGCTTGTATTTGTTATCCTCCGTTATCCGTTTGTCTGGAAGTACTCTGTGATTTTTCTTGTCTATCACTGCAGCAGGAATTTTCTTCTGTGTTTAAAAGCAAAGATTGTAGTGTACTTAAAGCTCCATCAGGGGAGGAGGTTTTGTTTTATGTGTGTTTCTTTGGATAAACTTCTGACTGTAGTTGGGTTTATTGTGCTTTAGTTTTTAAAAATTTGGCTGTTCTAATCTTCCCTGAATTTATTTTTGCATGAGGTATTTAATCTCCAACAATTCACTGATTTCTTCTCTGCATGTTGATGCTATTTAATAAAATTTTCTTATTTTTTTTAGCTTAGTTTTTTCTTGTATATTTTCTTAATGTCGTGTTTACCAGTGACCTTCCTAAATGACTTATTTGAATTATCTTTGTGCTCTGGAGACATAGGAATTTGGGATTATTATCCCATTTCTGAGAGAATAATTCCCAGTAGTTGCAGTTAGTGCAATAGAAAGGGTTTTCACAGATGCAGTACTGGGCATTCATCCTCCTCCTTGGTGCTTATGCTTTATGCTCAAAACTCCCATTAGTGTTAATAGGAGGCACTTGCTTAAATCCCTATACACCAAGATAAGCCCAAACTCTTTTATAATGCCTTGTAGATACTGAGTTTTTTGTTTTTTTTTTTTTTTGATGGCAAGAATTTTGGTGTTGAGGTTAACTGACTATTAAAATAGAATTTGAGTTGTCTTGGGATATGGAATGATTTATTAAGTCTGATATGTAATTAAGAAGTTTTCATTATGATTAAACTCAAAACATTTACAGTTTTGTGAGCTGTAGAAGTTTGTGAATGGGGATTTTTGTACTTTAGCATGATGAAGCAAGATTTCTTCCTTCTGTTTACTTCTGCTACTCCTCAACTACAGAAGAAATGATTTTGACGGTTTTTGTATGTGTTGTAAGAGGACTTGGTAACTTTTTTTTTTTTTTTAACTTAATAAGTTTTCCCACCATTACTCTGTCAGCTTGTGTGGCTTATATTTTTCAAGCATAAAGAAGTTAATGTGTACTGTTTTAGGTTCTGCAGTCACTGGTCAAGTATTAGATGATCACTGTTTACTATACCTGCCTGGGAATTGTAGATTTTTATTACTTTCATTTATTTATATATAGTCTAATGGGAGGATTTCTAGATTGAGAGCAGTAAACGTGGCTGAGCTATGTCTCTCATTATCTTTGTAGATTTTGGCTAGTCATCTAGACTTCTTGGAATTTTGTTCCTCTGTGAAATGAAGGTGTGGATCTTGTACTCTGAAGTGTCTCTTCTAGTTTTAGGCTGTATAAGGTCCCTCTCTTGAAGGTACTAAAGGAAGTTGTGTATTATAAGGCACTGGTTCCTAATCCTGGCTCCCCATCAGAATCTTCTAGGGGAGTTAAACAACAACAGCAACAACATCAAAACCCCCAAATATTTGAGCTCCAAATTAGATATACTGAATTAAAAATCTTTAAGGGTAGGACCTGTGAATCTATATTTTTGAAGTTTACTTGTCATTTTGATTTAGGATAGAGAAATACTTGTAGGAGGCATTATCTCTACTCAAGTGAGCGTGTGGGGGAGATAAATCATATAGGTTAGAATATGAGGCATTGTGTAGTTAAATTCTAAAATGAATGAGAAAGATATATTTGCTGGGAGTTTTAAGAAAGGGAGAAATGGAGAATAAGTATGGTTAGTGAAGATCTTTATCAATTAGTGAATCTTAATCAGGACTATAATGTCCAGGTCAGATTTGGATAGTTAGAAGTTAAAAGGATATTCTTGTTAGGAGAAAGGGTGTAAAATTTTGGAGGAGAGAAACTTTTTTTTTTTCCCCTCTAGTACTGGGGATTAAACCTAGAACATGTTAGGCAAGTGCTCTATCATTGAGCTCCATCCCCAAAGCTTTTTATTATTTTTATTATGAGACAGGGTCTTACTGAGTTGCCTAGGCAGGCCTCAAAACTGCAATCCGAGGAGAACAATTTTGATTACAATGTTAGTCTTTATTCTACTTTGGCAACTGCTGTAGATTTCCTAAACATTTGAGAGAGTGAGGCACAAAGTTATTTGGAGGAAGAGAGAGTATTCTGGCTAGAAAGAAAAGCAAATCGAAGAAGAGTCCTGAGCAGGGAACTTGACCTGGAATGTCTGAAGTATAGAGAAGAAGCCATTGCTGCCGGAGCAGATTTAACATGGGGAGATGGGAATGTTGAGAGTGCAGAAGCCAAATCACTTAGTTCCTGTGGGTCATAAAGGGCTTCATCTTTCTCTGAGTATGATGGGGAAATACTGGAGGATTTAGAGCTGAGTAACAAGATCTGTCTTAGACTTTGAAAAGATTGCTCTGAAATAGGCTTTATAAAAGCTGGATTGTTAAGGTAGAAGCAGGCAGGCCAGTTGGGAGGCCATGGTCTTAATCTAGGATAAAGATCATGGTGAGTTGGACCAAAGAGGTGGTAGTGGAGTTGTCACAAGAGGTCAAAGTAGGTATGTTTTGAAGGTAGAGGCAACATGGTTAGCTGTTGGACTGGATATGGGGATGTGGAAACAAAAGGAATCCATGGTGACCTTAATATTCTTTGCCTGAAAGATTGGAGTTACCATTTATTGAGTATGAGCCTGAGGAGGTAATAGATATTACCTCCTAATAGATAAGTGGTTTAGTTTTGGATTTTTGGAGCTTGAGGATACATCTTTAGCAAATGTTGAGTGAGGCATTGTGTATGGGAGATTGGAATTCAGGGGTGTGATCTGGACTGTAGATAAAAATATGGGGGCTAGGATGTGGCTCAAGCGGTAGCGTGCTTGCCTGGCATGCGTGCAGCCCGGGTTCGATCCTCAGCACCACAAACAAAGATGTTGTGTCCGCCGAAAACTAAAAAATAAATATTAAAATTCTTTCTCTCTCTCTCTCTTTAAAAAAATTATTAAAAAAAAAAAAATATGGGACTTGCCACTGTAGCCGGAGACTGGGTGAAGTCACTTAAGGGGAAGAGATCCAAGAACTGAGCCCTAGGGCAATGAGGAGGAACCAGCAAAAGAAAACTGAGGATGAGCAGAGAGATTAGGAAGAAAATTAGATGGTGTCCTGGGAGTCAGAAGAAGAAAAGGTTTTAAAAAGGGAAGAATGATCAAATTGGTCAAATAATACTTGAAATAAGAACTGAGACTTTACTTAGTAGATACGGCAACAGGGCAGTCATTGGTGATCTTGACAAGAGTGGAGGGAAGCAAAGATCTAGTGGAATGGGTTCAATAGAGAGCCAGAGGAGAGGAATTAAAGGATGGTCAACTAAGTTTTAGGATGAAATGATGATTCAGTAATGACAAGGCGAAAATTGGTGTTTCATGAAAGTAAAGGGAGAAGTACTAGAGAGATGCTTATGGGAGGGCAAGAGGGATGGGGACAGAGGGATGGTTGTGAGGTTGGGCCTAAAGGATTCAGCCTCATTAAATGTGGGATTCTACTTTTTCTTCTAATCACTTACCTGCATTTAAATTTATTTCAAACTTACTATATTTTCTGTGGGAAGTTGGGTAGGGCAGGTAAAAAGAAGTTAAGCCTATTGAATATGAAGCTTAGTTATTGGACTACTGTCAGCTTGGCATAGTGGGGAAGGAAAAGAGATTGAATCTTCTGGGTAAGGTGACATTTTAAAGTGCCTTTGAATGTCAATTATCTGTGCTATTCTAGTCCCTTATCAAAATTTATGATTGAGCACAGGCTATAAACTTAATCGTTTGAAATTTGTAGTGGGGTGAATTAAATTTTAGCCTAATTTAAAACATGATCTAGTGTTAAACTTTTTTTCTGCAAAATTTGTTTATTGCAATGGTTTTAGATACTTTATAAAAGATACTTGGGAAGTGGTTTTTAATCTTCCATTTATTTAAAATATTAAAAATTTTATAACCATGTCAGAAATCTGAACCATTTGTTTGTCAGCTCTGATTAAAGCAGCTACCTGTGTAGTTCTGGAGAGGTAAATGATCTTCACTTTGCAAAAAATTGTGTGAAGTTATGTTAGCAAAATAATATTTATAAATAAAAATGTTTTGTATTTTTCAAGAACATTTCTCTATTAAAAATATAAAAGTTTTTTTTTTTTCTTTGAATTACTAGGTATTGAACCCAGGGGTTCATGAATGAGAGGCAAGCGCTTTACCACTGAGCAGCAGCCCCAGCCCCAAATATAAAATTTTGAACTACTTCACTTATAAATGTGAAACATATTGTGAGAAGCAGATTAATACACTTCTAGTCTTCTTAACATGAAGAAATCAAACTTGCATTTTAGACACTTTTTGCATGAGTAGTGTAAAAACTAGAGCCTAATTTACATATAAATCCTATGTTTTGTTGCTCAATCCTATTAAATTATAGAAATTAAATCCTTGCCTTTTTTTTATATCAGTTTCTAAATGGTAGTCAATTAATAATCAGTCTTTAGAAGAAACACTTACTGAGTTCTGATGCACAGTGTTTAAGAATTGCTAGTCTAAATATAATTCTTCTTGCAAATCTGATTGAAGCTGTGGACCATCTTCCCTGATAACTACCTAGGTTCATACATATAGAATTTAGCATCTAGTACCCATAGAGTTGACAGACCCTTCTAAAGCTCACTCTTGGGATCCTTTAAGCATAAAGGATTTCAGGTTTAAAACTTGCTCTAGATAGCTTACTTATATGATCAAAAAACAAAACAAAAAAAACTTAACGTGCAGACTTCACCAGAAGTTTTCCAGCATTTATTGACATTTGTTTCTTAGAAGAGTTAACTTATACAGATGCTTAAGAGAAAGGTCTAAGAGAAAATAAGCTCAGTCAAAAGAATCTCAGGATCCGTAAGCTCTCCTTTAGCTTTGCCTCCAACTAGCTGAGTGACCTTTGAGGAAGTTACTTAACCTTCTCAGGCTTTGCTTTCCTATGTGGTTTCTGTAGTCCTTATAAGCAGTTTTACTAATAGTTTCATGATATGGCTTCACAGTATCATGGTAAAATTTTTTAGTTTAGAATTGGCTGTGCTATGGAATTTTGGAGAAAAGGCCCTTCAGATAAGGTATTCATACGTTGTGCTGCCTTTTACTGAATGACTTTTCAGAAGAGTGTATGTGATCCTGCTTTCTCAAATGCTCAATAAATAGAAACTGAAATGCTGACATTTCTTGATCACTCTGTGTTTTCACATATTTTATATACTCTTGAGTATACGAGCCTTTGTTGATTTTTTTTTTTTGTATTGCAATTATCATGTCCAATTCTGTGGCTTTGTGGCTTGCTTTTTCACTCTCTTAATGGTGTTTTTTTTTCCTTATGAACAGAAGTTCTTAATTTTAGTTTAGTCCAATTTATCAGTCTTTTCCTTTTTACTATACTTAAAGTTGGTAATATTTTAGTTTCTTTGTTGACAGTTTGTATTAAAAGTTTTAGAAAGTTATTTATTTACAAATAGTGCTATGGGAGATTGATGCATAAGGAAGTTTTCCCTATCCTGAAAGAACTAACAAGAAAATCCTAATAGGGAAGATAAGTCTGCAGCCCACAGTTTAAATGTCCAATCATTTAATTGATTTTAACATTTATCCAGCGAATACAATGTGTCCCTATTTCAGGTATTTTTCTGAGTGATACAGAATCCTATAGGTAACCATAATGTTAAGAATCCATTTTTTAATATCTGTACCATTCTACAGACTTTTGTATGATTTTTATTTTGGTTGGCAGTCATTCTAATCTTGGTGATTAAAATTGTTATTTGGTCAGATCTGAGAACTTTTATTAAAGGGCTACTGCTAAAGAAAAGGCAGGATAGAACAGTAAATGGAATTTCTCATGGAAATGAATGCCAACTCTGTGAATTGGGGCCCTTTTAAATATTTTTGCTGTATGTTTGATATGACTGTGCATGATTAAACAAAGGTTTATTATCTGGGTGATGTGAGGATCTTTTGAAATACCCCTGAGTAAATGAGATACTACTGGAGTAACGTAAGTCAACAAATATACTATGTTTAAGGTACAAGAAAGACTGAGCATGGCTTGTGGAATTTATGTAATTTAATGATAAATGTTAATGGCAAGGTTTTGATTTTTGTTTCCTGATATTGGATTAGGATCTTAAAACCTTGCTTTTCGGGGGGGGGGGGGGGNTTAAGTCATTATAAGTTTTTTAACTGAAAGAAAACTATACAGGGGCTGGGGTTGTGGCTCAGTGGTAGAGCCCTCCCCTAGCATGCACAAGGCACTGGGTTCGATCCTCAGCACCACATAAATGTAAAATAAAAATATTGTGTCCACCTAAAACTTAAAAATAAATATTAAAAAAAAAAAACACAACAACCTTGCTTTTCTTTCTGGCTTTGTTAGTGAGTAGATATGTGGCATGGAAAAATTGCTTTTGTGTATGTGGCTTACAATCTAAAGTGGTGAGATACATTTCAGAATGTGAATGTGAAGTTTTAAATTCTCTTATTGTTTACATGCAAATTTATAATTTTATACATTGTACAATGCCATGAATTTTAAAGCCTTATATAAAGCAAATTTATTTCAAGATTAATTGGAAAAATTACTTTTTAAGTGGACCAAACTAAGGACTAATGATGTTAAGTTTAATTTGTTAACATAAAGCAACAAACAACAAAAGTCGTTTGTTGGGGATGAGGGTGTAGTTGTAGGTTCTTTAGTGGTGGTGTATTTTATTTCTTTGTCTCTCTTAGGAGAGGAAAATTATCAACTATACTTGACCCTTCAATACCACATTGGGCCTGAACTGCCTGTGTCTACTTACAAGAAGATTTGTGACAGTTTGAAAAAATTCACAGTTGAACCACACACACACCCTAGAAATATTGAAGATAAAATTTAAAATATCTATCATAAATGCATATATGTAGAAAATAATATATTTTATCATCCTTTAGAAAATAAACACAAATTTATTATAAAAGTTAAAATTTACTAAACTTACAGGCGTACATGATGCCAATCAGTTGAGAAAAATGTTAATATAAAGATGCAGTATTAAATTGTAACTGCAAAAAAGTAACTGTAGTTCTACTGCATGCTTATAATAATTTCGTAGGGCCCTCCTGTTACTCTTGGGCGGAGTATAAACTCAAGTGTTGGGAGTATCTGCTGAGAATGCTGCATGACACCAGTCATCTCTGTGACAGCTGCTCATCTCCAGTAAATTGCATATTTTGTGGTTATTATTTATTTTCACTGTTTTTCATTACATATATAAAACATGTTAACTGTTTATGTTATTGGTAAGGCTTCTGGTCAATAGCAGGCTATTATTGATTGTTAAGGTTTTGAGGAGTAGAAAGTTGTACTGGAATGTGTGTGTGCATGTAATGGGCAGATTGTGCCTCTAATCTCCCACATTGTTCCAGGATCAACTGTACTTACTTTTTCTTGTCTTAAAAAGTTATGGTAAAATGGAGATTTAACTGCTCGTGAGTTCTTTCTTTGTTGTAAAACAGCTTACTTATTACTTTTTTTTTTTTGGTTCTTAACATTTGGAGACTTGTATTTGTTTCAGTTCTTCTTAAAATGAGATAGAAATCTTTCAGTCTTCGGCTTTTGATAACGTGTTCTAAATCTGTGTTTGTAGTCTAATTCCATTTTTTCCTTCTCTTTCAGGGGGCTAAAGAGCTGAAGGAGAGCTACTTTCCCCAAAATCGGTAAGTATGTTTATTAGGCAGGTATCAAGTACCTGATGCTAGCTGGATAGTAATTCACATATTCTTTTTCTTTTTTCTTTCTTTTCTTTTTCTTTCTTTCTTTCTTTTTTTTTTTTTTTTGGTACAGAAAATCTTTTCCCCAGAAATGAAACTTTACTGTTTGTACTGAGTGAAAGTGAATTTTTGTTTAATTTCATATAGGCATATCTCAAATGCATTTGTGTTTCTAATAATACTACTATTTGATAATCTGTTCCAATGTAAAGTTCCCCTTGTCCAAAAATGCCCTTAATGTACTAGTTACGGCTGAGAATCCAAAAGTTGGGAAATTCAAAAGTTAAGTTTCCCATTGTGTTTTATATTACTTAACATGCTGTTAAATTTGATGGCCTTCGTATATGTGTAAAATGGCTAGGTTAATATAACTGTGGGAACCTTGACTTTGAAATTTAGAACTCAGTGTTTACATTCTTAAACAGTGTTAGATTGGCTTCATGTCTGATATTATGTTTTTAGTGTGTTTGTATACTTCTTAAAGAGGAAGAACTAAAAAAAAGAGAGAATTATATCAGTGTGGGTCATACAGGCAAACACATTTTTTCCTAAGATCTACTTTAGTACATTTTTTAATGGCACAATTCATCATGTTTAATCATTTCTTTGAATGTCTAATTCAAGATCACAGATTGCCCAGGGCAGTCTAGTGACTAAGCATCAAACAAATACTAACTTTATTTGGAGAGTGTGTATTATGAAAAAAATGATATTAAAACACGATAGTTGGAATAGTGAAGTCTTCTAATGCAGAACTACTTTTTTTTTAATCCTCTCAATAGTAATTTTTTTAAAAAAATATTTTTAGTTGTAGATGTACACAATACCTTTAATTTATTTGTCTTTATGTGGTGCTGAGGATCAAGTGCTCTACCATGGAGCCACAACCCCAGCCCTCAATAGTAATTTGACTTAGTGGGTAAAATAGATATTGTAGATAGTTGGTTAAGCCTTTCTTTTGATAATTTATGGCCCTTGAGGTGTCTTTCTTACTTTTTAGGGATTGGATTTTAACATGAAAGGAAGACACTTGAACTAGCAAACCTTGCATTTTACTCTCTTATAATTCTACTCTCATTTCTCTCATGGAACCTTTTTAAATAAACAGTCAAAATTCTATGGACTTTTACTTTGTGACATGATAGAATCTAGAATCTTAAAGAGGGGCCTTTAAGAGTCTTCTCTTCCAGAATTTTGCCCTGTGTGGCAATTTCTTTGCCTATATCCCTGACAGGTTGTTAATTGATCTAGTTTCATATTGAATACTTCATTTAAAAAAAAGTAGGTCATATTTTCTATGATGTATTCTGAGGAATTCTAGTTCCACAGAAACTGAATAAATATTATTGAGGTGGGGCTGGGGTGGGAAAAGGGTTCTGTGGTCAAATAATTTGGGAAATGCTGCCTTAAACAAAGTTAAACAGGTTTCTTTACTACAGGACTTCTCAGAACCTTTAATATGCTAATGTGCATTGTGAATCTCCAAGAGGGGGATATGATATGCAGCATTCTTGAATACTTCTAATGACAGGGAGCTCACTACCTCATAAGGTAACCCATTCCTTTTTTGTACAGCTCTAATCCTTAGTCTTCCTTATATTGATCTGAAATCTATCTCCCGTACATCTACTTCTGTTAAGTATTTATTGGTTATGCTGAGACCACTACACCCTCCTTGTGTTATCTTTTGTGTAGTACATATTTATAAGATGCTGGCCAAGTTTGTCTGGACAGTTATTATTATTTTTTATATATCATTAACTAACATTCAAGTAAATGTGGCAACCAGTTCTAAAATCAGCCTTATTTTCACTATTCTCTTGTATATTCTCTTGTATATTACTCTCCAGCTTTCCCTGATTTCTGTAAAGAAAGATGGGAACAGGTAGCCTGGGGCCCAGAAGGAGCACTGATGGTGAAGAGAGGTGTGGACACTGTGACAGTCCTGTGTTTTGTGTGGGGCAACTATTATCCTAGAGTGGCAGTGATATGAACTGTGTGGGTGTTCCTGTCTGCTCTTTCTCCAAAAATCCAAACAAAGAAGGAAAGATGGATAATAGCAAAGAAACATAATTAAATAATTAGGAAATAAATAATTAGGAAACTACTATTTAATAATTTGGAAACAAATAGCTTCAGTGATTTTTGTCAACAGCTATTTTTGAGCATAACCAAATTGCCAGATTCAAAGGGTAGGTAGCCTATGAAATCAGGGTTGCCAAGTTTTTATGCAGCATTTTCTTTTGACCTCTGGAATGTCACGTAGAAATACTACTGTGAAAATAACTCAGCATGGGTTGAAAATTTGCTAAATGAGAAGAAGACAAAATTACATTAATTTTTGTCAGTTTTTTATTTATGTTAATAAAGATTAGAATTTTCAATAAATACTTTTTTATTTTTTCAACTGGGGATTAAACCCAGGGGCACTTAACCACTGAACCACATACCCAGCCCTTTTTAATATTTTTTTTAGAGACAGGATTTCCACTAAGTTGCTGAGGCTGGCTTTGAACTTGAGATCCTCCAGCCTCAACCTCCTGAGCTGCTGGGATTACAGGTGTGCGTTATCATAAGAGCTTTAGTAAAAACTTTTAAAAGACTTACTATTTTTAGCATTCATGTTAAGTTTTAGCATCATTAGTTAATGGTCAAAGATACTATTTTATTTTGCTGCATGTTAAATACATAGTATTTTTTTGCATAATTGAAACCTGATATCTGGATATTAGACATGGGGCAAGATGAAAGGCTGCATAGATCTGTCAAGGCTTCCTGCTTTTTCCTTTTTTAAAAAGTTAAGCTGTTTTTAAACATTGCATCTAAGAATATAGATAAAAGCAAAGGAGTTTTACACAAAATAAAAGCATGGTACAGGGAACATATAGCTGTCTGTTTTTAGGGACAGCCTGGGGGCATACAGAATGTGTTTTGACATATTATACATACATGGAGTTATAACTTCTCATTTTTGTGGTTGTACGTAATGTGGAGTTTCATTGGTGGTGTATTCATGTATGAACATAGGAAAGTTATGTCCAGTTCATTCTACTGATGGACTTACTCTTTAAAGTAACCATTGGTTGACCAGTCAAATTTTGATTGGAAAAAGACACGTCAATTTAGAAATTTAAAATAATTCTTAGCAGTAAAATCAGAGTTTTATAGTTTTTTTTTTTTTTTTTTTTACAGTTGTTAGAATCATAATAAGAGACTTAGAGGTCATAGATCTCTAAGCAAAACTATTCAGAAAAATAGTTAGAAGCCCCTTTCTCAAAAAATTCAGTGTTAGAAAAGCCTGCAGCTTAATAGAAATAACTTTGTAGTAAGAAGTGTTTTTTTGTTTTGTTTTGTTTTTTGGTACCAGTGATCTTCAGCTCTATTATGTATTTTTTAATTTAGAGACAAGGCCTCACTGAGTTGCTTAGCACCTCGACATTGCTGAGGGGGGCTGGCTTTGAACTCATGATCCTCCTGCCTCAGCCTCCTGAGCTGCTGGGATTATAGGTGTGCACCACCATACCCGGCAAGAAGTTTTATTAGAAAGTTTGAGTGTGAAGAAAAAAGTTAAATATGATAAGACTGTCATAACATTTTATAGTTTACAGAGGACTTTTCAGAAAATTTCACTTATTTAAACCTCACAATAATCCTCCTGTGAATAGGTAGTATTTTCTTGATTTACAAGCAAATGAACAAACCCCTGAGGATAAAAGTTGTCACACAGTGAGTTTGGAATTAGTTTTTTTGGGGGGATAATAAATGTTCTTTCTAGGTGACACAGGTGCCCTTTTTAGTGAGATTTGATTATTGCTTTTGTTTGTTTTGGAGGATTTTTATTTATTTGTGTAATCTGGTTTTATGCTCTGTTTTTTGTTATTTGAAAGCAAGAAGCTATTAAGTATCCCAGTGGTTTGAGGTATATAGTTTTTTTTTGTTTTGTTTTGGTATTAGGGATTTAACCCAGGGCTGCTAAACCACTGAGATATATCTTCAGTCCTTTTTATTTTTATTTTTTTGGAGACAGGGTCTCACTAAATTGCTGAGGCTGGCCTCAAATTTGTAATCCTCCTGACTCAGCCTCCTGAGTTGCTGGGATTACAGTGTGTACCACTGTGCCCAGCTGGGGTATATTATTTTGAAGATTGCAAATGTTTGTATGTGGTGCTGGGCAAGTGCCCTTACTAATGATAGTATGCAGTGTTCTTGGTTGGTGAAAGGCATTGTACCTGAATACAATATGTCTATTATTATATGGTCAATCTGTTTATGGTCACCTTGCTTGGAGCAATTGATTTGTTGTCTGTAACTTATGAATCACTTATTTTAAATTTTAGAATTTATTTATTTATTTATTTATTTTTTGGAGGCAGGGTCTTGCTAAGTTGCTCAGGCTGGCCTTAAGTTTGTAGTACTCCTGCCTTAGCCTCCTGAATAGCAGGGATTACAGTCAGGTACCACCCTGCCAGGCAGTGTCTTCTTTTGATGCTATAAGTTGCCCCCAAACAGTGTTCAGATGATGGCTGCATAAGTTGTTTAAGATCCCAAAATATTTTGTAGAGGATTCAACATGTGCTTGCCTTGTCTTTGTAAACCGTAAATATATGTATGTTATTTGTTCTTTTAGGCGGAGACCAATCTCTTAAAATTACTATCCAGAAACGGACCTTTCTGAAGGATTTCAAGTGAATCCTTTACAAGTTTTTCTATAACTAGTTTACTACCTTTTTTAACCCTTCATTTTATTTTAAAATAAAATGTAATTGGCATTTAGAGTTCTTGCCAACTAAAACTTCATGCTTTTGTATGTCTCTCATAGGTAGACAACAGTCTGATGGCGGAAGTAAAAGCTGTCAGCTCCTCATTAACTTGAGTTGCAGTCTTATTATCCTGCAAGGCACTCTTTGACATTTAGAGTCTCCAGGTTAAGACTGGGTTTTGTTTTTTTCTTTTTCAGAGCATTTTGTTTGATCAGTGTAACATTTTCTGGTGCTTATCAATCCTCACAAGTTTTTCTTATTTAAAAATAAGTGCATTTTTTATGGAAAAATTCAAAAATACTAATACCCCAAAAGTAGAAAGTAAATAACTATCAGTGCTATCACCCAAAGATTTCATTAGCAAATTGTGAAGTATTGTCTGACACACATTGTAGATAGCTAAGTATTATCATGTTTACAGCTCTTCTTCAGCTTGATGGACAAAATTTACATTTCTATGACTGTTGAAGATGAATGTTTTTTTATGTGTGTTGGTCATTCTTATTTCTTCTTTTATGAATTCCTTTTCCATGAATTTTTATTGCTAATTTATGAGTGCCCTTACTATATAAACAATATTAACCCTTTGGCATGTATAGGTTCTCCACGTTTTTTAACCTGTTTCCATAGTTTATATGAGTTCAGTTGAGCTATGGTGTTGTGTGTTGCCACCAGAATAATAAAATATGCCTTTCTATTTTTTGAAATATTTATTCAACTTCAAGGTGATTCTCAATTTTATTATAAGGGATCAGTTTTCAAAAATTAAAACTGCATACTGTTTTCATGAACTATAATATATGTTAAGAATTTGAATAGGGAGATTAGTATTTAAAATTAAAGTGTACAATTTTATATATATATATAAATTTTAGATGAACACAGTACCTTTATTTTACTTACTTTTATGTGGTGCTGAGGATCAAACCCAGAGCCTCATACATGCTAGGCAAGCGCTCTACCACTGAGCTCCAGCTCCAGCCCCAAAGTGTACAGTTTTAAAAATTAGCAGTTGTTTATAAAGTAAGTGTACATGACAACAACAGAAACCTTGGTCTGAGTAACTTAATCATTTTGATATTTATTTATTTACTTATTGCAGTTCCAAAGATAATAAATAGCTAAAATACCCATCAAAATATTTGTTCATCAAAATATCTCCTTTTTCAAATTAACCCTCCTAAATACACTTCCTTCATGATTTTTTTTTTTGTTTTTGTTTAAAGTATCATTGTACAGTGAATCTTTTCTAGCCTCCACAAACCTAACTTTGAAGGAATTTTGGACTTTGGGATTTTTTTTCCTTTTTGGGATTAGAGTATATTGATATCATGTAACATGGCATATAAACCGAGAGGAGAGAGTGCCACTGATGCTTTAAGCCTAGTAAAATTAAGAAAATATGAAAAGTAATATTCCTAATATAATATAATTAATGACTATGTCAGTGTTTTTTTAAATATATATTTTTTAGTTGTAGATGGACACAATTCCTTTATTTTATTTTTATGTGGTGCCAGGGATCAAATCCAGTGCCTCATTCATGCTAGGCAATTGCTCTACCACTGAGCCACAGCCCTGGCTCCAGCCTGGTCAGTTTTCTGAGTTGAATGTGGACTTTATTCATAGGTAAATAATTTTTAGAAAACATGAAGACCATGAATCTCATTGTATTGGGGTGAAGTAGTGGCTCTTCTAGCTTCCTGTTTATTCCCTTCCTCAATGCTAAAAAGCTACTCAAGCATCAAATTTTATAAGTGCAAAGAAGAGCAGAGATTTGAAGTCAGGGTTAAAAAAATGTATTCAGACACGTATGAAGACAGGAATGGTGTAAATATACTTTGTATACAACCAGAGATATGAAAAATTGTGCTCTGTGTGTAATATAAAAAAAAGAATAAATTTGATCCCCTAAATGTATTAAGCCCCCCCCCCCCTAAAAAAAAAAAAAAACCACTTTTGCTTTGGCAAAGAACCCCAAATCATGTCTAAGGCACATTTTTAAAAATATATATTTTTTAGTTGTAAATGGACACAATATCTTTATTTATTTATTTTTACCTCACATGTGCTAGGCAATTGCACTACCACTAAGCTACAACCCCAGCCCCCTAAGGATTAAGGATTAAGTCATGTTTGGGTTTACAAGTCTAGATTTTTGACATTATCTCCACATGTAGTTATACATGTAGTCAGAGATGCACTGGCAAGTGTGAAGAGAGGATGATGTTCACTATGAAGCCAGAAGCACGTTCTGTTAGCCGCCCATCTCCAATGCTACATACAGCAGTATCTCCCATAATACACCCATCATAATTTTATGGATAGCACAGATTGTATAGATAAATACAGTGCAAAGTACCTATACTAAGTCATATTATTGTATTTAACTTGTTAAGTTTAAATATTTAAATTATACCAGAACTCCCATTTTAATTTCTTTATTTTTATTTTATTTTTTTAAAGAATTTAACCTTTATTTATTTATTGTTGATTTTTTTTTTTTTAAATGTGGTTCTGAGGATTGAACCCAGGGCCTCACCTATCCTAGGCAGCCGCTCTACCTCTGAGCCACAACCCGAGCCCTTAATTTCTTTATTTTTAAAATAAGAGTAGTAAGAGCCTAACCAAATGAAAATACCCTAGTTTTCTTTAACTTGTGAGGAACTCAGCTCTCCAGTGTACTCTTTGTGATGTTTAAAAATGTGTGATCATGTTTTGTGTCTCTTTTCTAAGGACAGTGTATTCTGGATGATGATGGTTTCTAGGGAGGAAGTGATGTTACTCAGTTCTGTGCTTAGTAGGTGGTATGTAACACAGTGGTTAGTTTGTAGTGGGTGGTTATGTTTCCATGACCATGACTTTTTGTTATTTTTCTTTTCTTAGTTTTTTAAAGTGTTCTGTAGAGGAATGCTCAAAAGACTAAAACCCAGAAATGTTTGATACTGAATTGTTTTAGAGAAAAATCTGGGATTTTCTTCCTCTGTTAAAAATCAAATATTTTGGGGCTCATATTTAACATGAATATGTTCTTTATTCCCAATTAATGATCCATAACATTTTATGATTTGTACAGCTGCATCAAGAAGAAGAGTTTGTTATTTTAAACAGAGGCTGAAGAACTATAGAATTAGCAGACATAAGAGAAAGTGTGGAGAAGGTAGAGGATGGAGTTGCAGACTCTACAGGAGGCTCTTAAAGTGGAAATTCAGGTTCACCAGGTACGTTGTGTTGTTGGCTTTTCCTACATTGGGCATTAAATTATGACTAAGATTAGTAAACTGGCCCATCTCTGGTTTTTGGTAGTTTGAAAATCATCTTTAAGACAGTTATTCCAGAGTGATGTCATTTGCCTCTTATACGCAACAAATCCATCAATACTTTTAAGAATTTTCATAAAATATTCCTGACTTCCCTTCCAGAGAAAAGGACTGAAAATATATATTTTTTAGTATCCCAGAGGTATTTAAAAAAACACTTTTTTTTGTTCTGTTTTTGGTTTTGGTTCTTTGAAGGACCTTTGTGCATGTGCTGTATAACTTGCATGTAAGTTATGAGACATACTGAGCTTAAGTATCATATGTACTAGTTTTTGCTCATAGGATACAGCTTTATGCCATTTTTCTTTGGTAATGATTGCTTTCACAGGTGTTTAAATTTCAGATTTCATAATTCTTACACTTACCTTAGTTACCCAGACTGAACAAATCTTTAATGTGTATAGTTATAAAAGTGCATATATAAGATGTGATTATGTTTATATAATGTTGTTTCTATAATCTGTTAACCTTAATAAAATAATTAATTTTTATATGTTGATATGAATATATAAAAAATATAATTAAATCAAGACAAAAATATTTTCGTAGATAACTAAATAATTAACACTGTGTAAACAGAATATTACTGTTTTGTGTCTATTTTCTAGACATTAGCTGGGCATTAGGCTAAAGACACATACAATCATGCATACATGTATAATTCTTGATACTCAAAAGTGGTAAATGGTGGTGAATTGATTACTTCTAAAGTATAACAGTTGAGGTATAATATTATTTAAAAAATATATTTTTTTTTGTAGTTGTAAATGGACAGAATGCCTTTTATTTAATTTGTTTATTTCTGTGTGGTGCTAAAGATCGAACCCAGTGGGCTGGGGCTCAGTGGCAGAGCGCTCACCTAGCATGCACGAGGCAATGGGTTCGATCCTCAACACCACATAAATGTAAAATAAGATATTGTGTCTGCCTAAAACTTAAGAATAAATATTAAAAAAAAAAAGCTTGAACCCAGTGCTTCACCCATGCCAGGCATGTACTCTGCCACTGAGCCCCAGCCTTGATTTAATATTCTTTTTTTTTTAAGTTATCCTAAACCTAAATACTCTCTTAATAGTCATATTAACTGTCAGTTTCCCTGTATATTCAGCTACTGGGTTTGAACATAAACTTGATAGATTTTATATTTATTCTTACTATACAACATTTTGTGTACTAACAAATGTTTCTATGTCAATTAATGTTTTAACATACAAAACATATAAGACATTTCACTCTAGTTACTTCTATTTTTGAAAAAAATAGGTAATATTAAATCCAAATGACATGCCTGCTTCATAAAACTAATGTTTTCTGATTGGATATGGAGTAACCTACTCAATTGATGATCATGACGTATTCAGGGATGCTAGAAATGATGGAGTAAAGGCATTGGTTGTAGAAGCCAGGCAAAAGGTATCCTTTTTTGCATTTCCAGTTACAGAATGAGATTAGGCTGGAATTAAACTTACTGTATAGAGATCATATTATGAACCTGCCTGCTTTTGCTATAGTGGAAGTATATTTTTGATCTTTGTTTTCTTTTTGAGGGGAGTGATAGAGCTATGTATATACATATTTAATGTTCAATAAATATTTATAATGGCCATCTTTTGGAAGGGAAGGCCCCTTTCTCACCTCTCTTTTTTTTTAAATTTTTTTTTTAGTTGTAGATGGAATAAATACTTTTATTTATTTTTATGTGGTGCTGAGGATGAACCCAGTGCCTCACTCATGCTAGGTGGGTGCTCTACCACTGAGCCACAACCCTAGCCCCTGTCTCCTCTCTTTCTTTGATTGTTTTTAGGTAGATTTGATGGAGGCTTATTGAAACTTTCAGAGTATTTATTCCATATGGAATGGAGAATAGTTTGATGCAGAGGTTAGCAAACTTTTCTGTGAAGGGCCAAATAGTAGGATATTTTAGATTTTGCAGGTCATTTATAGTCTCTGTCACAATTTCTGTGCCCTATTGTGTATAGACAAGTCAATCACAAATGGTTTGGCTGTGTTTCATAAAACTATTTGAAAAACAGGTGGTGGGCCAGTTCGACCAATTGGCTGTCATTTACTTATCTTTAACATACAGTATATCCTCCTGAAAAATTGTTGTGTTCTTATAATAAAGGGCAACTTTGATTATACAACATCAGCCTCAAGTTGCTGGGAGTTTGGGTGGTCTAGTAAGTTGCTCAGCTTGTCCACACTTAATCCTGATTGTCTAAAATGCTGTTTAACTGTACATAGAAAAGTTGGCTTATTTATATCCTCAAGAGGTGGAGAGTTAGTAGGGTTATCAGTCAGTTTTTAGATTTCAGTGTCATGGAAGAAAAGCCTTTTCAGCTTCAAAAAGATAATTTTAGTATGAATAGCCAGTTCTCTGGTAACCAAATCAGAGGCTTTTTTCATTGAAGACTATGACTAGATTTGTAAAAATATATAATACCTTGTGTTTTGTTTCATTCCTTTCCTTTGTGTGTGTGTGTGTGGGGGGGGACTGGGGATTGAACCCAGAGTGCTTAACCACTGAGCTATATCCCCAGCCCTTTTTTAAACATTTTTATTTAGAGCAGGTTCTCACTAAGTTGCTTAGGGCCTCACTGAGTTGCTGAGGCTGGCTTTGAACTCGTGGTCCTCTTGTGTCAGTCTCTTGAGCTGTTGGGATTATAGGCATGGGCCATTGTGCCCAGCAAACCTGTGTTTCAATTCTGTTAACTCTTAGAATGTGTATTGTTATTACTGTGTAGGTTAAGTCTAGGATATAGAAGAGCTACTATTGTCAAATATGAGATAGAACATAGTGACATTCACTTTGTGTATTTGGAGATCACATGATTGCAACCTCAGCTATCTAGAATATGTCTTAACGCCAGAAAGAAAGTCTTTTGTCCAATTAGAATTAATGTCAGAAGTCATTCGCCAAAGATTAAACATTTAACTCAAGGGGGTTTTCTTAGGTTTTTTTAGTCTATTCACTCATCTTAAAATTAGTCTAGTGAGTATATCACGGCTGATCAGAAGGACCAAATTTAAGTTGGGGTTCAGGGCTGTTAAGTAGGAGGCACAACAATAGTAGCAAGATTGCTAGCTGACTGCTTTATATTATAGACTGAAATGATAAAAGGTAGAGATAACTTTTTTTTTTTTTTGGTAACTGGGATTGATAATAGGGGCTCTTAACCACTGATCCTCATCCCCAGCCCTTTTTATTTTTAATTTTGAGACAGAGTCTCTCTAAGTTGCTTAAGGCCTGGCTAAACTGCTGAGGTTGGCTGTTGCAGTGGGTCATACAAATAAGTTTTAAAGAGCTTGCAATCCTCCTGCCTCAGCCTCCTGAAACACTGAGATTCAGGCACGCACCACCATGCCCTGTTTAACAACTCTTTAAAACAGCAAGACCTCTTTTACTGTAAGTGTCTTATTGTACTGTTTGTAGTATAGTATATTAATTCATACTTTTGTGCCTCTAAGTAACAATAAGAGTTTGACAATTTAGAAGTGCCTTGTTAAGATTTTTCCATTGTATGAAAAACTCACTTAGAAAATAGCTTATTCCTAGATACTTTCAGGAGTCAGCCTTCTGATATTCCTTTATCCTTCAATTTTGTCTGTTCATCATTATTGCTACCTTTGCAGCAGTGTTTTTACAAGATGGGTACGTCAAATATGGGGCTTCCTTTTCCTAGTAAAGGTCTCATTCTTTTTCCCTGAGGAGTATAGATAGGTAGAGATTTGCATTATTCCTCCACTTTCTTGTTCTTAGATATTGAGTATCATTGGTCCACTGAATGTATTCTTCCCTGAGGTCCCCTCTTACCTTGATAGAAGACAGTGGCAAACTCACCCCTGACACCAGGCTCCCTCTGTTGTGAGAATCAGCCCAATACATCTGCCAAATCTGTACTCCAAACAGGCTGGTTTTGAATGGGTCTTTTCAGGTCTTGTGAGGACTTTAGACAGTGACAGCATGTTAGAGGGATGCCTAGTTTGTGAGCAGTCGCCTTCTTTAAATTGCTTTTTAAAAGCCACTGCCCTCCATCCCTGTCTCCAAATTGAAAAATCAGGTACTTTTTCATTTCAAATGTAAAGTGATAGTTTGGTTACTTTGTTTTTCCTATTAAGAAGAGTGCTTCATTAGCTTTTCACGTGGATCACACAATCTTTTTTGTCTATTCTGATTGTAGTGGTGTTTTATTTTGTGTGTGAACTTAAAACCCTCAATTTGGGGGGCCCAAAATGATTAGCCCTACAGCATTAATATTTAAAACTAATGGTTCTTTTTTTCTTTTTATTATCAGAAACTGGTTGCTCAAATGAAGCAGGATCCACAGGTAAAATATTTTGCTATTTTCATTCGCTCAATTTTTAAAATTAAAAAATAATTTAATAAAATGACCATAAAATATTCAAATATAGTTGGTCCTTAAGTTTTAAAGAACTCTTTCATGTCTAACAGCAAATGTCTTTAGCACGTTGGTCTTCATGTTTTATGAGTTTAGAAAAATCCAGTCATTGTACTATTATATAGCTATCACTTCATCTTTGTTATTGTTAATTTGCTTTTATGTTCATTGCTCCAGGTATTTTGGGAGAAATATTGAGAATTAATATTAATACTGTTCATATATTGTATTTTTTGCAGTACTGGAAATTGAAACCAGGGGAGCTTTACCACTGAGCTACATCCCCAACCCCTTTAAAAATTTTGAGATTGGGTTTCACTAAGTTGCTGAGGCTGGCTTTGAACCTTGTGATCCTTCTGCCTCAGCCTCTCGAGTTACTGGAATTACAGGTGTAATCTCAGTGTGCCACCATACCTGGCAATATTCTTCATATAACTTAAATTTCATTTTCTTAAGCTCACTTAATTAAAACCAGAGTTTGTAAGGGTTTCTTTAGTATCAAAATTATTGAAAGTGGACCTAAATCATTCAGTTTTAGAATAAAATAATAAAAGTATTTAAAATTTTTTTGAAAGAGCCATTCAAGAGGGTTTTAGAAATATCTTATATAATGTATGATCTAGAAAGGGTTAAATTTCTTTAAATTTTCATAGTTTTTATTCTCTACTTCTGAAGAGAAATCTTCTCCAAAAGTTATCTTGTCCTCTGAAGATTTATATTTGTTACTCAGGCAGTGTTTCTTTTGCAACCATTAGACAGTGGGTCATACAAATAAGTTTTAAAGAACAAATTTGGCACTCAGTTGTGTGAGTATTGGTATTTTAATGCTGGGATTGATAACTCACGTTTAGTTCTGTTTGACAGTCGAACTTCCATGAGAAAGCTCTTTTTTATTTTTATTTCTGTGGTATATTTAAAATTTAAGTTGGATTTCGGGAACCAAGAAGCCATAGATCCTGGATTAATAGATCCTTTCATTAGCACCTGAAGTACCATTAGAAGCTAGCCTTTTTAATGTTGTTTGTGATCATGTAAAAATAGTCTTAACCAGAAGAATCTGAGGGGCAGCAATTTGTGAGACAGCATTATAGGTGAACTCATTAGAAAAGCCTTTTATCAGATATAGTTTTAAAAGTTCCAATGGGGCTGGGTATAGTCATGCATCCTTGTAATTCCAGTTATGTTGGGAGGCTGAGGCAGGAGGATCTCAATTTCAAGGCTAGTGTGGGCAACTTAGTGAGACCCCATTCCAAAGTAAAAAATTAAAAGGATTAGGGATATAACTCAGTAGTAGAGTGCTAGCAAAGCATATGTGAGCCCCTGCATTCATTTCCCAGTACTGTCCAAAAAAAAAAAAAAAAAAGTCCAAATGAAGTAAACTTTAAACTCCCTAGAGGGTGAAGATGTGTGCTCCAACTCTTAACAGCAGACCAGGCTGGATATATTAAGTGTGTAAAACAAGTGTGTGTGAAATGATCGAGTAAAAGTAAGTCTCATTGGGCGAGGATGTGGGGATGGGGTTTCAGTCTGCTAGTAGGCTCTCCTGCTACACTAAACATTTGAAAACTTAAATTCCCCCCGCCCCACTTGAGTAAAAGGCAAGCATGCTCAGTGTATCTCATCTAAAATGGTATTCCTTTTTTTGATTCCTAGAATTTTAGAACTGAGAAAATGCCCTGGTAGTCAGTGTGTTAATTTGAATGATGTAGTGTGTTAAGGCAGTTTGAGTACTGACAGCTTTTCAAATCTAGGCTAAAATAACAAATGTACTTTACTAAATAAGGGAGAGGACAAGTAGAGAAAAACCTCTTATCTTTGTTGATAATGCTGCTGAGCATACAGTGTATGCACATTTATGACCTCCATTTTCCTGGTTTTGTCTGATTAGTGGAGCTTCGGGTTTTCTGTCAACTGATACATTCTAAAAAGAATAACAGTATTTTAGTAGCAAGGCACTTTTATAGTGCAAGAGGCTAAAATATAAAACAACTTGTAATTTAAAACAGCTGAAAGAATCTTCCCCTATTCTGGTGCTAGGAGCCTACATTTAGGATTTCTGCATTAGGGGGTGATATTGTGTGTATAATTTAATGCATGACAAATTTGATTGGCTAAATGCATAAGGTTGCTTCATCATTTGTAATACAGTATACAGTCTTCTTGTTACTATTCTGTTAACAAATGAATATCTTTCTCACAGATATTTTTTCTTTCCAATCAGAATGCTGACTTAAAGAAACAGCTTCATGAACTCCAAGCCAAAATCACAGCTTTGAGTGAGAAACAGGTAGGGAAGTTGGAGGGGGGTGGGGTGGTATTTTTAACATTGTGTTCTAAAGATATGTCTGCTCCAGGCTTCTAAGAGAGCTGCTATTTTTCCTCATGTGTGAAAATAAGTGTGGGCAGCCAGACTCGATTTTAATTTTGTTTGAGCTCTGTTTATCTATTTTTATTTTTGGTTGAAATCAGTCTCTAGAGTATCCCATGGGTATATGTTACTGGCAAACATCTGAAAGCAACGTGGCAGGCTGCCGTTAACTGTTAATTAAACTCTATAGTTTACCCATAGGGGAAGGGTACAGAAAGTTAGTGGGAGTGTGTGGTAGAGTCCTGTAGCTGCTGTATGTCTTACCTGTTGTAAAGGTTCAAACTGACATTTAATTTACTGAGAGAGAACAGCTGTTAATGGATCTCTAAATTCTAAGTATTGTCATATTTCCATGTTAATCTTATCAGATATTTACCTACTATTAAGCGAAAAAACAAGCAGAAACTTGTTAGACTTATTCTATATAGTGTCTTCCATTTTCCCAAAGACATGTGGAAAGTATTGTTTGGAGTTTTTTGTATAATGACTTCCACTTCACCAATTCAGGCAGTTCCTGCCACCAGGTGGAGTGTGACAATTGATAGAACTGTAAGTAAATGTCTATGCTGATCTGTTAAAGCATTTGTTCTCATGTTTTTTTCCCCACCACTTTCTCTGGTTAAAAAGAGTATATTTCCTGTCGTGTGATAGGTAAATATGTAGGATAAAGTGATTTGTAGTTGATAGTTCATACTAGTGACATCTTACTGAAGATGAAATAATTTTTTGATGAAATAATTCTCAGTAACTGATTTTTATGGTTTTTAAAAACTTTCATTTAGTGAAATATGAGCTTCCAATAATTTATTCCTGGAGATGTCTGATTGTGTCTGAATTGTTTTTTTTTTTTTTCATTTAACTGAGGGGGAAATAAACTTTGAGAGGACTGTGTGGAAAAGATGAGTTAGCATGAGTTAAGTCTTCTTCCAGGTGGTGTGAACAACTGTTTTTTACTCCTCTCTTTTATTCTTATGCTTCCCCATCTTGTGTCCCTACAGACTATAGGTGTTTTAGATAAGGGAAATGCCAAAGTAAAATCAGGAGGAAATGGGATTGGGGAAAACAATTTGTAAGGAAAAATACAGAGTTTGTTAATATATATTTGGCTCTGAATGTGATTCTGTTCTCTCAAGTCAAAATGATGTGTGTTAGTGAAAGTATTCTAGCTTTAGAATACTGGTAGTGCTGAGACTCCTTGTAGTTTCAGGGTTAGTTTGACAAGATGCCAATGAGTGAGTCACTTTTGCTGAAAAATTCACGTGTTCCAGCAGAGAAAAAGGGTGAGAACTGATGAGTGGAATAGGGGGTTGGGGGATGCTGTTGCAGTTAGGCCAACCCAAGCTTACATTTAGGGAAAATGGAGCAATTAAAGACAACATTGCATTTGTTTGAAGTTTTTGTTTGTGAGAACTAATGTAAAGATTTGGTTTATTATATAATTTCTATTTTTTAAGTTTTTTCCTGCTAGGGACCTCATTTAGTAGAAAATTGCAACCATCTCTGTTCAGTAAGATAGTTCATCAGGTGGCAAATTCTGCTTGTTGGCTGAACTAAGTTTGGATTCTAGGAACTGGACTTAAAAATGTCTAATGTCAGGAAAACCTGAGGTATACAAGATAAAGAAAACTGGAGTCAGAAACAAAATGCAGTCTTGCAGTTTTTATAGTATTTGCTTAACTGTTAAAACAGTCTTCTTGATGAAATAGGAAAATATCACTTTTAGGTAGGATAGTATTTGAAGGAAGCACAACTATAAAGTTTAAAAGCCGATCCTTCCTTGGGCTTATTTCCAACATGAAACATTGCTATTGCTAATTAAGCTGTAGTTTAAAATAGTTTCATTTTAGGACAGATTCCTAATGCTTTATGCCTAGCTTTTTGTTTCTACTTCTCAAAAGATCCACTTAGCCTCTGGCAAACATACTGATTTTTCTAAAATCTGAATTATCTTACTCACATGACTAATATTTAATTTAGCATTAATTTTTGGTTGTGAGAAAAATTAAAGCTTTGTAGTATGAAAAATAATGTCATATTCCAGAATTAATAACTATTAACTCTTTGTCCTATTTGCTTCCATTTTTTTCATCTGTGTTTTTCTGTATTCATTTGAAAACGTAATTATACAATTAATAAATGCAAATTTTCTCTTATTTGCTTTATTTTGTTTTCTTACAGTAGACACTTACTAGTTCTTATTCTTTATTGTGACCTTGATTTTTTTTTTTTTTTTTGAGCGGAGAGAGAGAGAATTTTTTAATATTTATTTCTTTTAGTTATTGGTGGACACAACATCTTTGTTTGTATGTGGTGCTGAGGATCGAACCCGGGCCGCACACATGCCAGGCGAGCGCGCTACCACTTGAGCCACATCCCCAGCAATGACCTTGATTTTTGATACTTTCTTCCTTAAGTCTAATTATGTAATGATGTACTTCATTTGGGAAAAGATGGTCTTTAATGAACATTCTTCATGGCTGAAACTCAGTGTATTTCACTGAACTATTGGTTATAAGGTTCTAGTTCTTTCAAACTGTAACTTGAGATTTCTAAATAAAAACTCTCAGATTTTGAAGTCAGTTTATTAATCTACAGGGCTGTAATTGGTGGTTGACAATTATAACTCAGAAAATACCCAGACTTGATTGGCTAGGTGAATTATATATCATTAAATTTATAGTTTTAAAAACACTACTTAAAAAAAAAACTACTTTAGTGGCAATGAAATATGCTCCTGATAAAATAAGTGAAAGTGTGCATATAACTTTATATGCATTATAATCCCATTTTTGTGTTTGTGCATATGTGTGTGAGAATTAGAGTGTGTAGCGAAACAGTGTCGGTATAAAATGTTGAAAGGTGATGATTTGGGTTTTTTTGCGGGGGATACCTGGGGATTAAACTTGGGTACTTGACCACTGAGTCACATCCCCAGCCCTATTTTGTATTCTTTTTAGAGACAGGGTCTCTTGCTGAGTTGCTTAGTGCCTCACTTTTACTGAGGCTGGCTTTGAACTCTTGCCTCAATCAAGATCCTCTTGCCTCAGCCTCCCAAGCTGCTGCAGTTACAGGCAAAAGGTGATGATTTTACAGGTGGTTTATTTTTTTCTGTATACTCCTTTGTATATTTCCTAAATTCTCCACAGTAAATATATTTCCACTTTAGAATCAGAAATAAACAAATATTATTTTAAAGAAATTTTAATATTAACCTCTTCTCTGTGCCAGAGATAGTTAGCGTCTAAAAATCTTATGACATTCTCTAATAATATGTGAACCACTCTACTCAGAGAGTTCAATAGTAGTAATGCTGAATTGTGGAAGCAACTGTTAGTTTCCTTAACAGAGTCTGTTCTTATTCTGTATTTCCCTATCTACCCCCCCCCTTTTTGGTACTGGGGGTTGAACTCGGGGGCACTCAACATCCAGAGCCCTATTTTGTATTTTATTTAGAGACAGGGTCTCATTGAGTTGCTTAGTGCCTTGCTGTTGCTGAGGTTGGCTTTGAACTCATGATCCTCCTGTTTCAGCCTCCTTAGCTGCTGAGATTATAGGAGTGGGCCACTGTGCCTGGTCCCCTATTTTTTTACAGGCATTTTGGTCCTTTTCTTTTAAGAATAGATTGATTCTGATATTGGATCCAAAACTCTTAGTTGCTTTAGTTCTTGCTTTAATTCTAATTCCTTCTAGAAGCACTGGTGGTTTTATTTTGTTGTTGTTATTGTTTATTTTAGTTGCATTGCCTGGGATCAAACCCAGGGTCTCTTGAAAGCTAGGCAAGTGCTCAACAATTGAGCTACACCCCCAACCCAACCCAAGAGGCAATCTTAGCATCACAGAGTTTGTTCTTTGGCCCTGTGGATATTCAGGGTTAAGTCATCGAAGTTGTATTCTTGGTTTCCCCTGGTTTTGAATGGTTTGATACCCTACTTCCGTTCACCTGGCAGGTTTCACATCACAGCTCCCTCTGAGGAGCCATCCCTGAAACCCCTCATTTCAGTCAAAATCAACTATTCTGTCATAATCTCTCTTTGAACCTTTCCATTTTCCATCATAGTTATGCCCTTTAAGATTAAGTTCAGCTGTGAATGACTGAAAAACCTCAAGTAAATGTGGCTCCTGATAAAATAAGTAAAGGTGTGCATATAACTTCATATGCATTATAATTTCCTCTCTCACACCTGAAAGCTCTGTGGGAGGACTCTGGCTGGGAGAGTGGTTCCACATTGCAGGGAACCCAGGCTCCTCCTATTCTGTTGCTCTGCCATTCTCAGCAAGAAGCTTCCACATCATAGTCCAAAATAGCAACTCCATCTGGTGAGAAGGGGGAAGACAACAAATGGCAATTAAGTATGGAAGTTACATGTACCACTTCCAGTTAGGTCCCATTGAACTGAGCTTAGTCACGTGGCTTCAGCTAGGAGCAAGGAAGGTTGGGAAATGTGGGTTATTGTTGGTCATCATGGCCAGATAAAATTCAGGGACTGTTTTTGAGTAAGAAATGGGAAATAATTACTAGGGATAATTAGCAGTTTCTAATACTATAGCACATCACAGTTTGTAATTATATATCCATCTATAGGATTACTTTGGTATTTTTGTTTGTTTTGTTTTGCTTATTTGTGGTGCTGGGGATAACACCCAGGGACTTGCTCACATCCTAGTGTTTGTCTTCCTTATTGAGTGTTAGTTTCTAGAATACGGAGAGCATGTTTGTTGTACATTTTTTCCTTTTATATTTAGTATACTATTTAACAAATAATAGTATTTAGCACAGAAATATTTGTATTTCTTAAATGAATTTAACTGGTCTTTTTCTCCACTTACAGATAATTCTTATTTTGTGGGAGGGAGTACCAGGGATTGAACTCAGGAGTACTCAACCACTGAACCACATCCCAGCCCTGTTTTGTATTTTATTTAGAGACAGGGTCTCACTGAATTGCTTAGTGCCTCGCTTTGTTCTCGTGATCTCCTGCCTCAGCTTCCCAAGCTGCTGGGATTTCAGGTGTCCACCACCATCCCTGGCTCAGATAATTCTTTTTTATTTTAAAAACAGTGCATCTTGTTTTTATTTTTTAAAAACTTAATCTGTTATGAATATCTTCTTACATTTTAAAATGTTCTTTTAGAACATGATTTTTAATAGTTTCTAGTATTTAATTGCCTGGTTATTATATTCATAATTTTAAAAATGATTTTTCTATTATTTGATGATAGGTCATTTTCAGGTTTTTGTTTTGTTTTGTTTGCTATTATAAGTATTGCTGTGAAAATCTGTGTTTCTCTGATTGACTTAGGATAAATTCCTAGGTGTGAGATTATTGGGTGTACTGGTCAGCTATCACCATAACAATTCTACATGACAAACCAGTTTTATCGAGTAGCTTATAGCAGTTAAGTGTTTATTTTCATATTAGATCTTTGGGGGTGGGGTTGATCTATACTGGAGTTGGCTGGACACCTCTGCTGTGGTTTGTGGGTTGACTAAGCTTGCTTCCAAGCTGCAGATTTGGTTAGATCTACCCTAAATGTGTCATTCTGAGGTCTAACTTGAAGGGAGAGCAGCTACCTGGGGCCTCCTCATCCCTTGGTTTATCACCAGAGCACAAGACGTAGGCCAAATTACCAAAAAATACTTTAAGACTCTGCTGGCATTAGATCTTTAACATCTCATTAACCAAAGTCATGTGGCCAAGCCTTCTCTTGTAACGGTACTGATAAAGAGTATGGGTATATCTAATTTTAAAGCAAGAAAATTGGAAACAATAATTCATCTACCATACTTGAGTATAAGAAAACTTGTACTGCATTAAAAATAAACAACATGTTGGCAGAGGAGGCATGTGCTTATAATCCCAACAATTTGGAAGGCTGATGCTAGAGGATTGCAAGTTGGAGCCTGGCCTGGGAAATACAGCAAGACTCTGTCTCAAAACCAACCAAAAAATCACCACCTCAACAAACCCTTCTACCACATATTTCCAACTACCTCCAGAGAAGACTCTTTCAGAGTAGTAGATTATGTAAGTACTTAGTTTTCCTCAGCAGATTCCCATTGTGGGGAGAAAGCACTTCACAAATTTGGAAGATGGTTTAACACATTTTGTCCCATTGTCCCACATGTGGAACACATAAACATTTAAATATAGTATATAATATTCAATGTAATGATATAATAAGAATATAATTATATTATAATATGATAATTATTATAATTATCATATTATATATAGGCTATAGACTATGATTTCCAATCTATTTTAATGTGCCTGTGTCAGCTTTGTTGAAATACTCACAGAATTGAAAACTTGGGACTTACGAGGTTAATGTGTACTTGATGCTCACTTGGAGACATTTTTCAGAGAATTTGCCAGTTTCCACGGAATAATATTTCATAGTATTCTATAGAATTGCCTTTTTGTTTTTCTTTCACCCTTTTTTTCCTTCCTATTTTTTAGTGGCGGGGAAGGGGGAGAGAAAGAGACACCTCCTTTTGTAGCCTTTGATCTTTTCCTACATGTTTGCTTCTCTGACTCTGTTTAAAATCTTTATTCTTTCTTTATTTTTTAATCTTTATTCCTTACAGATTGCTTTTACCCAATAGTAGATGAAATGCTTTTCTGGATTTAATAAATAGTTGCCATTTGTGGAACCACTCTCAATTTTATATTTGAACTTATTTAGCAAAATAGATTCTGAAGTCTTTGGGAGAGAAGTTTCTGTCACTGCCATAACTAGTTATGTTTCTTATGCATAATTTAAGCATACTAGATGTATTAGTCAGCTTGGTGTTACTATAGTGAAATACTGAAGGCAATTAAGTTTGTAAAAGGAAAGATTTATTCAGCTCACAGTTTTAGAGAGGTCTGAGTCCAAGAGCAGGTGGCCCCCATCGGTTTGGGCTTCTGATGAGGGCGGAATATCATAGCAGCAGCACATGGGAGAGCAAGCCACTCACATTATGAGCCAAGAGGCAGAGAGAAAATGAGAAGAGAGAGAGAATGACACTGGGGTTCCATAGTCCTGTTTGAGGGCACATCTCCAAAACAACCTAAAGGTCCATAGCACCTCCCAAAAGTGCCATCCTGGGGACCAAGCCCTTTAACACATGGGCCTTTGAGGGGCCTTGTGCATATTCACACCATAGATAGCAATAGGTGATTTGAACAGTGGAGTAGGTAGGAGGAGGGGCACCATGTATGTGATCCTTTTCTCTGTAACAGACTTGTTGACAGATGCAAGTTATTAAATGAGTTAATATATGGGTTTCCTTACTTATGGGATGTTTACATAATGCTTTTTAGCAGTTAGTGAACATATACTTTATTAGAGTGCATCAGATTTTTTTTTGGTACTGAGTTCTGCTTAAATGAAAGTTGTATAAACTATAGTAAGCAAGTCTGGAAACTTGATCTAGAACAGTCTATTCTGCATTGCTACATAACTCACCTCACAACACCGTCTGTAGTGAACCCGTGCACACTTTGTCCTCTAGTCTTGTCCAATATTTGTAGTTCTTGGTTGTACTTTATTGTTTCTTCAACCTGGGTGTTTTTCTACCTATTATCTTTAATGTAACCAAGGAACACCTTCTACCTTTCATTTACAGGACAGTATGTTAATAGTAATAGCTACACAAGAAAATTTGGAAATTGCTATGAATAAATCAGGGTGCATTAACAAGGGGTACATAAATGTTAGCTGTCTATGCATTTTATGGAATAGTATATATCTGTTAAAAAATGTATGTGCTTAACTAAATGGAAAAATAATGGTAAGCAAAAAGGCAAATTGTAAAATATGTACAGTTTAATTCTATATTTATTTAAAATACAAAATACTAAAAATCATTTTTGTGTTTATGCATTCATGGTCATTTATACTTGAAAATGTAGGTGGAAAGGTCTAGCTATCTAAAATGATTTACACAAACCATTCACAGTGACTACTTCTAAGAAATGGAATTCAAGATAGTGACCAAGGGAAACTTGGTACTTTTGACCTTCTTTTTTTATTATTTAAATTTATTTTTACAAGGACTGTATGTTAATATTTTAAACTATTAAAGTATAATATAAGTACAGAGGATTACACATCTCAATATGTATTTTTATATATTCACATATGACTCGAATATATTTTTACAAATCGAAACACCTGGGTAATTGGTACCCCATATCAGTAATCAGAATATTAACATTACCACAGATACTCCTTTGTGCTACCTTCATTTCACTACTTCCTCCACCAGAGAAACAAGGGTTGTGACTTAGCACAGACTAATTTTGCCTGTGTATGAAATCAAATAGTGTGTCCCCTTCTCTGTCTGGTGTATTTTGTTTAACATTATGTTTATCAGATTACATCTATTTCTTTAGAAGTTTAAAAATTTATTTTTAAAATAATTATAGATTCATAGGAAATTGTTTTTTGAAATTTTTAAGTCTAAGTAAGGAAAAAATGTTTGTCATCTCCTGGATTTACACACCCTGATATCATGCTTTCTCTTTAGTGAACTGATAGTTTCTTGTTCTGTGACTCTTCTGTAGCCCTTATCTGTAACTGTTTGTATGTCACTCTCCCTGTCTAGATTGTGAGCCCCTGTGAACTGTGTTCTCTTGACCTTTATACAGTGTGCATACCTAGTGCTTCACACACAGTGCGGCTTCACATTCGTTAAAAAAAAAAAAAAAAAAAAGCAGCAGGTTCTAGTCCTGGCTGTGCCATTCACTAACAGGATTTGTGTCTACTGATGTTCTCTGAGCTGTTTTCCTTATCTGCAGTGTGGACATTATAATTGTATCAGTTCAGGTGCTTTTAGTTGTATGTAATAGAAAGCCCAACCAAAAGTGCTTAGAACAATAGGTGGACTTAACTAATTCCTGTAACAAGAAGCTGTTAGAATTGCTCAGTTCAGCAGGTCAATAACACCATCAGGACCAATGCTCTCTCTGGTCATGTTTCTTCTCAGTTTGTCAGCAAGCAGTTTTTCTCATCACAGGATGGCCGCTGAAGCTCAAGTCAGTACCAACATTTTGGGGCACCCCACCCGCCCCCAAAAAAAGAACCATTCTTAAATGTTTCTTCCTTAGAGCAAGGAAAACTTCAATTAGAATTCTTTCAACAGACTTTGCATCACTTTGACCACAGTTCTGTCAGTTAAGTACTCAACATTCCTTTGCTCTGAAAAAAAGAGACCTCCAAATCTTCAGCTCCCTAATTTGTTACCTTTTCTTGGCAGGACTTAATGTACTGAAGCTGGAGATTTGCCTCTCAAGCATTTGGAGGCTAGATAGCCAAACAGAATTATTTTTTGCTAGTAAGGAAGCAAAAGGGATATTGGATAATGGATGTTGAAAAAGCAGTGTTTTAGCTTTTTTGTCCCCATGACCAAAATACCTGAAAGGAACAACTTATAAGAGGAAAGGTTTATTTGGGGCTCACAGTTTTAGAGGCCTCAGTCCATAGACAGCTGATCCATTCCTCTAGGCCCAAGGTGAGGGAAGGACACTGGGGAAGAAGCTGCTCCCATGGTGGTGGGGTCAGGAAATATGAGGGAAAGAGATCACAGAGAAGATGAACCCTTCCAACCCCCCCTGCTCCTTGCACCCCTGATTCCTCCAGCCATGCTCCACCTGCCTACAGTTACCACTCAGTCCATTCAAACCAGAATGGACTGATTAGGTCATAGCTCTCACAGTCCAGTCATTTCACCACCAGACATGCACAGAACCAGGAGCTGGGGGTAGGGGGTGGGAGACCTCATATCAAAACTGTAATCGTCTGTGTGTCTGTCTTTGGAACACCTTTTTCTCTACTCATGTAAATTAAATACAGTATATAGCTAAAGATGCGTGCATGCTGAAATACTATAAATTATATCATTAGTGCTAGTTATATCATTAGTATTAATGGCTTTGTGGATTATTTTAGAAGTCTCCCTTTCTATATCTTACCTGATGATCTGCTTTTAGGATAAGGAAAGCAAAAATAATTTTACCATTCCTCAAAACAATATAGCATTAGAAGGAAAATATATTACAAAAAATAAGATAACTTATTTCAAATGTGAATTACAAATTACTTTAAATTTTTTTGAATATTTTTAAATTGTCTATAAACTATCATTATCATCATTAATATTCCATGCCTTTGAAACATGATTTTGATTAATAATATCTTCATATCTGTGTTCTTTAGAAAAGTCATAGTTTATCAAACTCATCATATTTTTTATTTTCGGTTTTTAAAAAATGTTGGGTATTATAAATGATAGGCCAAATCACAAATTCCTTCATTTCCTTTTCCTGGAAGATTAGGGTGAAAGAACCAGGCGGGAAGAAATAGTTTGCTCCTTAACCAGGCTCTTCTCTTGGTGGCTGGTTAGATGAGAGGCTGTCCTGTGAAATCATCTTTTCAGAAAACATGTTCCCCAAAGTTGATACACTCCAGGTTTAGGAAGCGAGTGTTTGTGTGAATCAGCAAGGTTTGGCTCACCTTTTTCAGATTAGTTCTGTCAGTTAAGTACCCAATATTCCTTTGCTCTGAAAAATGAGGCCTCCAAAATTTCAGCTCCCTAATTTGTTACCTTTTCTCCCACTCCCCCCCTCCACCCGCTTTTGAAAGAACACCCCCCCACCATAACAAATGATATCATTTTGACCAAGGAGGACATTAAAGATAGATATCAGAGTTCTGAACTTAATTCTCTTTATGAGCAGCAAATGATAATTACTAGCCTGGTTTTATCTGGTGCTTTTTTCATCAGATGTAGCTATTGGGAAAAAAAAAGAAGGTAAAAACACTTGACCAATGGAGCCAAGAAGCACAGACAAACTTATACTGAGAAGTTATAGTGCCTGAAGGAAAAGAATTAGTGAAATTGGGGAGTGTGTTAACCAATGGAACTTGAAATTTTTTTTTCTGAGTGTGTGATCTCATTTATTCAAGTGTAGAAGTTTGTTCTGAATTTGAGCCAAGTTCACAGTAAGATTTTGAGTTAATCTATGATTGCTATTAATTAAAAATAAGATAATAAGATAATAGGTTTACTGTTTTGAAAAGCATATGTCATTTCAGTTCTCATACCAACCAATAAAACAATAAAAACATACATTATTCAGCAATTCACTTTTTTCATGGAAATGAAAAAATTAAAACAAAAAAAAAAATACAAAAAACTGGGTAAAATAAAATCTTCCAGACTATTATTCACACCTAAAACCCCAACTAAAGTCAAGGCAGAGAAAGGTAACAGTGGGAAGGCATTTACAAATTGTGTCATGAAAACTTATCAACACTTTTCTTACTCTCTTCTGTTAGTCCTATGATGTGAGCTCATCTGATGAAAGCGTTTGTGGTTATCAGAAGTCCTGCCCCTCTCGGTGTGGTGGTGCCTGCCGGTAATCCCAACTATGAGGAAGGCTGAAAGTTTGAGGCCATTCCGCCAGTTTAGCAAGAGCCTGTTTCAGAATAAAAAATAAAAAGGGCTGGGGGTGTAGCTCTGTGATAGATCACTTGCCTTACATGCTGGACACCCTGGGTTCCATTGTCTAGCCCCCAAAGGAAGTACTATCTCTAAGCCTCATTGGCTGCTAAAAGGTGATAAAATTATGTACAATTCTTTTTACATTTCTAGTATCCATGTTCATAACTTAATTCCTCTAATATTTGCTTGATTAATTATCTTCTTTTTTTAGGGATTTAAATTGTTTTTGTAATTAGTTATATATGATAGTAGAATGCATTTATGCACTTTGATATACATAGATGGGATATAATTTCTCATCTTTCTGAGTGTACATGTTGCAGAATCATAGTGGTCATGTAATCACATATATACATAAAGTAATAATGTCTGTTTCATTCTACTATCTTTTCTATCTCCACATCCCCTCCCTTTCCCTTCACATCACTTCCCTCTACCTAATCTAAGGTAACGCTATTCTTCCCTAGTGTCCCCTGCCTTATTGTGAATTAGCATTGGCATATTAGAGAAAACATTCGGCCTTTGGTTTTATGGGATTGGCTTGTTTCACTTAGCATGATATTCTCCAACTCCAACTATTTACTGGCAAATGCCATAATTTCTCTCTTCTTTAAAGCTGAGTAATATTCCATTGAGTATATATACCACGTTTCCTTTATCCATTTCTCTATTGAGGAACATCTAGGTTGGTTCCATAGTTTAGCTATTGTGAATTGAGCTGCTATAAACATTGATGTGTTTACTGTAGTATGCTGATTTTAAGTCCTTTGGGTGTAAACCAAAGAGTGGGCAGCCGTGTGAAATGGTGGTTCCATTCCCAGTTTTCTGAGGAATTTCCACACTGCTTTCCATATTGGCTGCACCAGTTTGCAGTTCCACCAGCAATGTATGAGGTACCTTTTTTACCACATCCTCGCCAACATTTATTGTTGCCTGTATTCTTGATGATTGCCATTCTGACAATAGTGAGATGAAATCTTAAGAGTAGTTTTGATTTGCATTTATCTAATTGCTAGAAATGTTGAACACTTTTTCATATATTTGTTAACTGATTGTATATCATTTTCTGAAAAGTGGTCTGTTCAGTTTGTTGGCCCATTTATTGATTTTGGTTATTTGTGGCTTTTTTTGGTGTTAAGATTTTTGAGTTCTTTATATATCCTGGAGATTAAGGCTTTATCAGAGGTGCATGTGGTAAAGATTTTCTATCAATCTGTTGGCTTTCTCTTCATGTTATTAATTATTTCCTTTGCTGAGAAGAGGCGTTTTAATTTAAATCCATCCCATTTATTGATTCTTGATTTTACTTCTTGCGCTTTAGGAGTCTTGTTGAGGAAGTCACATCCTAGGTCAATGTGGTGAAGATTTTTCTTCTATTAGGTGCAGGGTCTCTTTTCTAGTGCCTGAGTCATTGATCCATTTTGAGTTGATTTTTTTTGTGCAGGGTGTGAGAGGTTTAATTTCATTTTGCGACATATGGATTTCCAGTTTTGTTAGCACCATTTGTTGAATAGGCTATCTTTTCTCCAGTGAGTGTTTTTGGCACCCTTTCTAGTATGAGATAACCAGATTTGTGTGGTTTTGTCTCTGTGTCCTCTATTCTGTATCATTAGTCTACAAGTCTATTTGGATGCCAATACTATGCCATTTTTGTTATTACAGCTCTGTAGTATAGTTTAAGGTCTGGTATTGTGATGCCTCCTGCTTCACTTTTCTTGCTAAGGATTGCTTTAGCTGTTTTGGATATCGTATTTTTCCAAATAAATTTCATGATTGCTTTTTCTATTTCTATGAAGAATGTCATTGGGATTTTAATAGGAATTGCATTAAATTATCTTCTTTAAAAAAAGCAAACTCTTTTTAGCTATTATTTCACAGTATCCTTCTGAAGAGAAATTATTTGGTTTTCCAAAGATGGAAAGACTGCTATGATTCTCTAGAGCAATGATCGGTAAACTGCAGCCTGTACTTGGTCCAAATCTGGCCAACTGCCTGTTTTTATAAATGAAATTATTGGAATATAGCCATACTTCTTCATTTATGTATCCTCGATGACTGTTTTCTTGAGCTACAATGGCAAGTTAAGTAGTCTCAACAAAACCTTAAAAGTACAGCCTTATAGTAAATACTGTCTGGTTGTTCATAGAAAGTTTGCCAGTCTCACTGTAGAGAACTTTTTAACTGGAGAGGCACTCGTCTCAGAGGTAGTAAGCACAGTCTAGGCCAAGTGAGTGCTATACTTGAAAGTAGGGTACATGCTGAGTAATGAGAGATTCCCTATACACAGTTTTCAATTCATTTTTAGCACTTCATATATATATATATAAAAGCCACTTTTATTTTGGGCTTTTTTGGTCTCTGTTTCCTTTTTCTCTTATACATTAATTTAGGCATAATTAATATAAACTCTATACCTCAGAGAATATTTTTTGTGTTTGTGTGTGCTGCTGGGATTGAACCCAGGGAGAGTCTGTTTGGGTGGTGTTACATCATCACCACCATCAAAATAATGAACATATTCATCACCTCTGAAAGTTTTCCTTGGTGATCCTTCTTTTCTTCCCCTAACCCTGTACCTAGGCAAACACTGGTATATTTTTTTTTGTCACTGTAGAGTAGTTTGTCACTGTAGAGTAGAATTTTAAAAATGAACTTAACATAGTATAAATTCTTTGGATTAGTTCCAGGTTTTAGCTATTAAAAATAAAACTACTGTGAACATTCATACATAAGTCTTTGTATGGAGATAAGCTTTCATTCCTCTTAGGTCATTGTAGCAGTGTATTTGGGTTGTATGGCTGGTATATTTCTAACTTTTTAAGAAACTGCCAAAATATTTTCAAAATGGTTATACCATCTTATATTCCCCACTGCACATTCTTAGCACTTCATTCTTAAATATGAACATAGCCAAGAATCACCATTTTTATGAAAGTCAGAACAGACATAAAGAATTGGAAGACACAGCTCAAAATAACAAGTTTAGGTCCTCAAATCAGCAAGAGAAGGTATTGTGTATATGCAACAGAACAGGACACTAGGAGTAAAGGAATAATTAGAGGGAAATAATTCTTGGTTTAAAAAAGACTGAAAAAGAAAATTGAAATCATCTTTGAATAAATAAATGAAAGAGACAAAGGGATGGACAATAGAAGAACGAAAAATTTTAGTAGGATTAACACACATTTGTGCCTAGACCAATAATAGTTCTGAGACAAGAAAACAGAAAATAGAGGAGAGAAAATCATCTAATAACAATGCAGGAAAATTTCCCATAAGGGAGGCCATGTATTCCAAATCAGTAGAATCCACTGGGTACCTAATACTATGGTACATTGTTGTCATACCAAGGCACATCATTGTAAAACTCCATAAAAACAGAAATAAAAGATCTGAAAAGTTTCCTCGGAGAAAAATACAGTTGCAAATGGGAATTGGAAATCAGATGGCATCCATATTTTTTAGTAACAGAGAAAGCTAGAGGTTATTGTAATGATGGCTTTAAAAATTCTAGAAAACAGATCCAGGTCCAATGGCACATGTCTGTAGTCCCAGCTACTTGGGAAGCTGAGGTGGGAGGATCACTTGTGCTTATAGTTTGTGACTAGCCTGGACAACACAGTGGAAGTCTTATCTCAAAATACAACAAGAAGAAAAATCCAAACAAACAAAAATAAATATATCACAAATAAATATATATTTTTTAAAATTCTGAAAAATAGTGATTTCCAATGTGATATTCTATTATCAGTCCATTTGTTGATTAAGTCTGGGGTTGAGTCGAAATGTTATTAGACAGTATGGTCACAAAACTTACCTCCCAAGCATTAACTTACCTCCCATGCAAAACTTACCTCCCATACCCTTTTGAGGAATCTACTAAAGGGTGTTCTTTGGATATTCTCCATCAAAACAGCAAAGTAAACCAATAAAGATGAAGACAAGGATCCAGGAAACAGAGAATCCAGTACAAAAGAGATGAAGAAAATCTCCTGTTTGATGAGGGAACACCTCAAATGACTGTTGTATAAAAAGTTTAGAAAATATCTAGTTCAGGTTGGAAAAGAAAACGGAAGACTACAGGAAAGACATAGATAGTCAAGAGGGTGGTGGGGACTAACAGGTCATTTGATGTGTTTTGACTGTTATTAAGAGATTCTTTATAGCTTCTTTGAAGATATGGGGAAGAATTAGTGATAGGAATATAGAAAGCCAAGAAAATGACAAAGCAAAGCAATTTTTAGCTCTAGGAATAGCAAAATATACAAGAAGATAAGTGTAATTATTGTTGTCTCACCATTAATGTTATTTATATAATTCTAATAAACTTTTGGGGTTTAACTAAAAATTGTGATAAGACTAATAGGAGTTGGAGATGAGAGGAGGGACAGTAGAACTAGATTTCATTTATCCATTATAGGAATTTAGCAAGTAATGATTTAAAAAAAAAAGAATCAAGAAATCACAGTGTATTTTAAAATTATTTAAAAGGTAAACACCTAAAGAAGACAAGAGTTGAAAGTGATTTAAAATGTTTAAAAGGTAAACACCTAAAGAAGACAAGAGTTGAAAGTGATTTCTTGAAAGGAAGAGGATTAGCGGTTTGGGGAGGGTTGGTCCAAGGTTCTGCTGTTTTATTATGAACCTTTTGGTATTTTTTACAGCTGTATTTATACATTAATGAAAAAACTAAATAGGAAAAATGAAAGTCTGAGTTATTATTAGATAGAATACTTGGTCTTGGATGACCGGGACTCCTGAGGCAGTTTACCTGTTAACTAAGCCTGTGGCCTCCCACCTCTCTATGTTAGGGCCTCTGCTGGCTTGGGCCTCCTTAGTTCTCCCTTTCCATTTTTCTCAGGATAAGCTTCATGGCCACCACAAGATTTGGTTAAGACATTATTTAGGAGTTTATAAGAGAGGGGGAAAAATAACCTTTGTAGTGAGTTGCTTTTCTTTTCTTGGTGGAACATATAATCTTGGCAATAATAATATTAATAACAACATTACTACTCATGACTTTAGCCCATTGGATTTTATGCCTCTTCCACCGTCAGACTGATACCTTCTGGCATCATGCTCAAAACCCAGAAATGTAAACTCATCAGGTCAGGGATTTTGCCAGTAAATGTTTGTCGAATAAATGACTACTCCTTGAATTATTTCACTTGCAATAAGTGTGTGTGTAGTAGAGGTTGTAAACAGTTACAAGAAATTTGAAGTCTGATTGCATGGTACTCTGAGAAAGGAGATTGTCTTGGTGGGGAGGTATCAGGGAAGTGTTCACAGAGGAGCTGATAACTGAACTGTGGGGAAGGATAAGTTGGGAGTAGCTGAGTGGACAAGGCCTTGCAGGCAGAGAGAATAGTATGTGCAAAAGACTATAAATAGGAAGCAGTGGGGCATGTTCAGAGAACCTACAAGGAGTTAGGGTTGGTAGGGCTGAGGCAATTTGGTTGGAAAACAAAACACTTTATACTGTTGCGTTGATTGCTTTAATTCTAAATATTATAGTATTAGCAATAACTACAATTATATAGCATTTACTGTTTGCCAGGCATTTCTCTACCTGTTTGAAATGTGTGAATCATTTAATCCTCGTGGTAATCTAGGAAATAGGTACTGTTTACCCATTTCATGGATAAGTTAATTGCCCAAAGTCACAGAGCCAGAGCCCCATACAGATCCAGGCAATGTGGCTTCATATTGTTTTGAATTTCAAGTAACATTGAAGAAAAATATGATGTTTTTTTTTTTTTAGGAGAGTAGGTGGATTTTAGCTGTCTGAGAAGCATTTCATTAGGTTGTCAAATGAGGCAGAGTAGTAGAAGGGCAGCTGGAAGATTCAGGACAGGACAAAGGTGGGTCTCAGGGGCCTAATAGACCCATTTCCTTTATGCTATTTGTACTTTTCAACTTTTCATTCCAAGGCAACTTGATTTTTGGAAATTCTGTTCTTCTGAATCTGTATCTCATAACTCATGGCCGAAAAGCCTTTTTTTTCTACCTTGGTGCAATGAAGACCTTCTTCCTAAACCTAACTCAAAAATGGTCTCTTTTGTTTAATACCAGTGAGTTAATTTTTTAAATTTAAAATTTTTGTTATATAGCACAATGCAGTTTTTTTATGAGAATGTGTGCTGAGATCAGTGTCTTTATGTTGTTCTTATTTGTTTTCCCTTTTTTTACTGAGAACTGTAGGAGGAGACTAGAGTATAGGTAGTAGGATTGTAGTCCATCATTTCTTTAAATTTTGTTTTTCTGATTATGTCATGTTCATTTGGAAAAATTCAGCAAGGACAAAAAAATCCAATTTAGCTGTGTCCTATTTATGTGCTTTAGATACTTTTATTCATTTTTCTTTGCCAGACATTTGTATTAAAAATAAAATTGATACTGATATTGTACTTATTATTTCAAAAATGCTTATATTTTGAGAATTTCTTCACATTTTTAAATATTCTTTAGAGTATTTGGTTTTAGTGGGTTGATAGTACCCAGTCATGGGTCAGGAGTCATAAAAGATTTATTTAATAAGAAGTTCACTATTTTTAGATATGTTGATTATTCTCAATTTTTAAACTAGTTTGTGCATAGTTTATGTGTAGTTTGTAGTGTACATCATTGAACATAATATTTATACATTATTTTTATTATTTTCTAGATAAGGAATAAGTAGATGCCCTTGGGTGGGGGGATAATTGGGAATTGAACCCAGGGTCACTTTGCCACTGAGCTTCATTCCCAGCTCTTTTTTTTTTTCCCCGAGACAGGGTCTCACTAAGTTGTTAAGGCCTCACTACGTTGCTGAAACTGGCCTCAAACTTGTGATCCTCCTGCCTCAGCCACCTGAGATGCTGGGACCAAAGGCATTTGCCACTATGCCTGGCTAAGTCGATGCCTTTTGCATGTCTTTGTGAAAACTTGTTCTCGAGTCTTAATTGGTCTGAATCTAATTCAGACTAGCTTAGCACAAAACAGCATTTATGGAACCACATTAGATTATCTCAGGATCCTGGGGCAGGTTTTTGAACTGGAACCTGGGTCTCTTATATCTCCTACCTCTTTGTCTTTCTCTGCAACTGCTTCATTCCCCCTCTCTGCATTGGCCTTTTCAGCTTCTCTGTACACATAGCATGCAGAAGTATTCTGGCCACTGCAAAGTTCCTACCTAATTGTTCTCTAGAAAGATTGTGTCCATTAAGGGCCATTTTATTAAAGGAAGAATTATTTAATGTGCTGGATGGAATTCCTACTTTGAACTGAATGGAAGCTTTAACAATCAATTCATTTGACAAATATGTGTTGGGCACCTTCTGTGTCTCTAGTGCTTTTTAAGATGCTGAGAGTCTGTCTATCCTACAAGACAACGTGCCTACTGGTGGTACACTCCTGTAATCTTAGTGACTTGGGAGGCTGAGGCAGGAGGATCACGAGTTCAAAGCCAGTGTCAGCAACTTAGCAAGGCCCTAAGCAGCTTGGGGAGACCGTGTTTCAAAATTAAATTTTTTTTTTAAAGACTTGGTGATGTGATGCTGTACAATCCCTGGGTTCAATCCCTGCTACAAACAAAACAAAACAAAATAAAAACAAACAAAAAAAAAATAGACATGTCTACCCTTTTTTGCAGTTATCTGTTAAAAGTTTGGTATACCTTGAACTGACCCTCAAAATAATCTTTCTCAGTTTCACTCAGATTTCATTTTCTAATAGTATAATATAGTTACACCAGGTATGAAAAGGAAACCTCTGTAACATTTCCTGTGTTGGATATTTCCATTCATTTTTTTTCCTGAGTAAATGATTGGAAGTTGTGAGGATATGATGCTTGACATCTTACACTGTTAACAGTTCAACCCCTCCCTCCCCACCCTGTGAAAGGACAGCTGTACTGTAGAGTGCAGGGAAGTGTTTAGGCCATGGCTGTCCAATTTTTAGTTCCTGCAGATTTAAGTGAGATCCTTCACATGTTACAAGAACTTGTTTTAGATGAGATGTTAAGGAACTGGAGTCTTCTCCAAGTTGGAAAATTAACTGACAGAAAACCCTTTGTGAAGTAGGAAAAGATCTCTTTCAGTTTCCATCAAAAAACAGATTAGACTTTTTTCCTGATGGTGCTTTGTATCTGTCAGTCTAGTTAGCAGTTAAGTTACCCAGTGACTAACTTGGAAATGTGCTATGCAAGATTGGAGTTTTAAAGGAAAAGTCCCTTAAGCATCTTATTTTTATACCTTCTTCCTCTGAGTCTGCTTTCATCTAGAAAATCTGTGGTGCATTTAAGCTAAGGTTAGTGGGTTGTGCCTTCTCAGGAGACCAGATCTCAGTTTTGTAGGTACTTCTTAAGTGAGCTAGGCAAGGTGTAGAGCAACACACTGCCTTGTTGGCTTTAGTTAAATTTACTTATTTCAACCTGAGTCACATTATAAATAACATTTTTAAGGAGATGCCATTTCTTTTTTTCCTTTCTTCCACTTTTCCTTTCTCTTCTTTCTCAATTCAGAAAGCAAAACATGGAGAATAAAAAGTACAAATTTTCCTATGTATAATTCAAGAAAGTTCATTCTGTTCTACAGTTTCTAAACCAGCTTGGGTTCGTTGGTAAATTTAAACCCTGATGCTCTTGGCATCCATTATATGTATTGAATTGACATTCCTATATATCTAGATAATTGAGAAAATACTCACTGAGGTAAGTTTTGGTGTTCTGCAATTCAAATGAAGAATCGTGGTTGAAAAAGGCCTGATAGGAAACCATTTCCTGAAAAAACTCATGTGTACCCAGAAATGATAGTTGGGTGAGTATGTATAGATATGGACTGCTTGTGTAGTTCTAAGACGGGAAATTAAAAAGTCATAAGCATTAAATAGCCCATTGGACATGAGCCAGTGAAAACTATTCTGCTGTCTATTTCCTTTAATAAAGCATAATATGAACTTGAAAAAACCCTTAGTTATGGTTTTTATGTAAACCCAAACAGATTAATGTCAGTAATACTTTTATTTATTTTTTTCTGCTAACATATTGGGATTTTTTTCCCCCAGTACTTTAAGTTAATCTTGATTTTTTTTTTCTATATTGAAAATAAATAAAATCTGTTTGATTAGCTTTAAGAATTTTTTTTTTAGTTGTAGTTGGACACAATACCTTTATTTTATTTATTTATTTTTATGTGGTGCTGAGGATTGAACCCAGTGCCACACATAAGCTAGGCGAGTGCTCTACTACTGAGCTCCACCCCCAGCCCCTTGATAAGCTTTTTTTGGGGGAGGGTGGGGTATCGGAATTGAACTCGGGAACACTCAGCCACTGAGCCACATCTCCAGCCCTATTTTGAATTTTATTTAGAGACAGGATCTCTCTGAGCTGCTTAGCAGCCTTGCTTTTCCTGAGGCTGGCTTTGAACTTGGATCCTCCTGCCTCTGCCTCCTGAGCCACTGGGTTTAAAGGCATGTGCCACTGTACCCAATTGATTAGCTTTTTTTTTTTTTGAATTAGCTTTTTGAAGTAGCCTTTTAGCTTACTGTTTGTGTTTGTAAGTAATGTAACTGTTTTATGAATCTGAACCCTGGAGAAGAGGGCATCACATGGTTTGTTTGCTGAAAGGGTCAGGATTCTTAAAAGTATAAGGATTCTATAGCTAAGCTAAAGTTTTCTTATAGAACAGTGTTTTAAAAAGGAACATCTGTGAAATCTTTATTTTATATCTGTAATTAAATGCTGATTCAGTGACTTGGGAAAGCCATTATTGGTGAAATAAACATAGGGATGAAAAAATGTTTCATGGGCAATGGAAATGACATGCTTATCTTAAACAAACTTAGATTCCTGCAAATTAACAGAAGTTGTTAAATTTCTCTGATCTCTCTCTCTCTCTCTCTCTCTCTTAAAGATGTTAACAAGGACCAGGTTTTTTTTTTTTTTTTTTAAAGTCCTGGTTCTTACTTTAAAATCTTGTCTGTGGTACTTGACCATATTAATTTGAGAACAAGCAAGGTTTTCAGATCCTGAACGTGTAAGTTTTCCCTTTGACACTGTCTTTACCCACATATTTAAGCTAGAAATAATCTGGGTTACCTTTGTCATAGGTACCTGACCACACAGTTCAAGCCAATGAAAATGCAAAGTCTGTTTTGCTGTCGTAAGTCATCTGTCAGGTGTCCCTACAGAAGTTATCAGCTCTCTTGGGAAAGGCTTAAATAAAAGCAAAAATGCCAGAAATTTAACCTAATTTTTAAAAATTTAACAATTCTGTTTTCTTCTTACAATATAAAATTAAAAGTCACAGGCATTAAATTACATAAAATGTATCTTGTTTCCTTAGAGTAGAGAGTAGGAAAGCTATAACCTTGTTTTAGAAAAATACTTTTCATTGGAAAACTTGTTATTGAAAAAGTATCACATGTGCTGTAAAGAAGCAAGGATATTTTGATTTCCAAGACTTTCAAAACAGAATGCATTGCAGAGCCTCCTGGTGGCAGTTTCTTTTCAACAGTATCCTCATCTGAAACACCGGTGGAATGAAGGCTGTTTCTCAATTAGCAAAACAGTGCTGTATTTTTTGTATCTTTTGGTGACAATTGCTACAAAAATTAACTAAAATACTGTGTTGAACGTTTTAAAATTTCTGGTTTTAGGCTCACCTCCTGTATTTTGAATAGATCTGATAGTTAATTTATAAATACTTTACGATGAATTAGGGAATCTGGATGCCAGTTGTCGGGGTGTTTTCTATTAAGAGATTCCTTGCTGCCTGTATGCCTGATAGTTCTGTGATGATGTAACATAGATCTAGTACTAAATTTGTTGAGTCTCAGTTCAGATGACCTACTATGGAGGGATGAATTGACTGCTCCAGGGTATTGGAAAGGTCAGTAGAAGAAACCTATGGCCTAGCATTTGTGTAACAGTAAAAGCTCTGGAGAGAAAGTGTCAACTGACTCATTGGCTTCCCTGTCACTCCTTGCTCCCTCTGAATGCCTGTGGCCAGTGGGTTGCTGTCTAGGGAAATTAAACTTCTCCCATCAGTTGCAGAGTGGGTATCAAGAGTGTTCTGTTTGTTCCTGAACCTGTTTATACAATTTGTTCTTGTTATTGTCATTATGTAATTAGCTATTACTAAGCCAATGACTTATGAAAAGCCGAGTTGTTCCCATGAAAACCAAGTTTAATGCTTTGGAAAGAGTTGATAAAAATTACTACAAAATTTGCTCAGTTGTATTTAAATAAGACAACTGTAATAGAATGGGGTAAATTATTAATGTCCAGAAAGATTCTACATTGTATTGCTTCAAAGTGTCTCAAGTTCTGACCATAATTTAGAAGTCAAAAATGGAAATGGTATAGGATACATTATAGCTACAGTTTATAGAAGAAAGATATTTTGGCATTCTAACTGTAGATCTTTGTAAACGAAAGGCAAGAATAGCAAATGAAGGTAAATTAAAATGTTTGGTTTATGTATCAAATTTTTATGATTTTTTTGATGAATATGACTATTTCTACTTTATTGTATCAACTCCTGACCATTATTTGTTAAGAGAGCTTATTTATATAGTATTGCTTCAAGCTACTAAAACTGAAGTATGATCTCTCCTTGTTTGATTCACTAAGTCACAGATGTTTATGGAGTGTCTGTTATGCCGAGGCATTTAGCTCAGCTTCAGGGACGAACACAGGTAATAGGGTTTCTCAAGGAGCTTACCATCCATTGGCATATTAGTGAAAGTATCATGGTTTGAATTTTAATGATTTTCTCACCAGTTGTAGAACAGTTATCAAAATAAATCTAGTCTTTTTATTGAAGGCCAAAAGCCACATCTACCTATAGCTTATTGTTTCTTAACCCTAGCTTATACCCTAAAATTTGCTGGGAAAGAAAGGAGGCTCTATACCCAGGCCTGTATCTTAGAGCAATTGAATCAGAAGTCTCTGTTAGTGAGGCCTAGATGTACAAAGATGTGAAGGAATAGGAAAGTTAATTTTAGTTAAAGTTATGTGATATTACCCAAACTAAATCTGATAACTCCAAGCCAATTTGACATTGCATTATTATTCCTGAATCATCTGGGACTAATCTGTATAGTGTTAATTTGTCAGAGTTAATAATTTACTTAAATCTTGTTAGAGAAGAAACTTTATGTAATATAATTTTCAAGAATTGCTATCATTAATATTCTGGTTTTCAGGTTTTCCTTTTAGAAAAATTTTTTTAAAGAAAAATGAGTTTATTGAAATTCTTTTTCGACTCCATCATTATAAGTGTGCAACTTTAACCAGTGTATTTCAGTTTTTAGTAATATTTAAGTGGATCAGAAACTCCAAGAAAAGCATCATATTTTGTTTGCTTTAAAATATTATTCAGTTTATATGAAACACTGATTAAATGTTATAAAATGCTGAGTCATGGTATTCTTTTCATCAGTCATAGCATGTAGTTATAATTTTATATACAATGAACAAAAACTAATTGATGTCAAAGGTATTGATAACATCTTGAAGTAAAATCTCTTAAGAATGATTTTTTAGGCCTAGAAACTTTGAGGTTGAAAGCATACACTTTCATTATTTTTCTTCCTAGCTTTTGCAAAACATAGTTGTGCTTTTATTGCTTATTTATTTTCATATGTGTATCATTCAAAAGAGGATTAGAAGGTATTACCTTTACTTTTAGGCATTTGTTTACTAATAATTGTTTTATATTGTTATTTTGTAGATCAGGTATGTATATTATAATATTATATATATTTATATAATATTATATACATTTATATATTATATTATAATACACATACCTGATCTACAAAATAACAATATAAAACAAAATAACAATATAAGTTTTTGATTTTGGTGTCCATGAGAGATCTGGTGTCTCGTGTTCTGTGAAACTAAGCATTTATCAGGACAAGAAATTAAATTCTAAAAGATTTGCTTTCATGTTAGCATTATTCCTTTACCTTTTCTCCTACCTAGAATGTGTGTGTACATGGACATACACACCTTTTGAAAATAACATTCTGTGATCCCTTTTCTTATCCATCATGGTGAGCATGGTAAGATGGCTTGTGTAGAGATGTCCAGGAAGGTAGAAAAGCCTTGTTAACTTAAAATAAAAGGGAAAATACTTAGAAGATTTACCAGGTGATTAACTGCTTTGATAAAAATTTTAGAGAATCCATCAGGTCAAATAATGAGAAAACTGGTAGAAGTAGAACTATTAGAACTAGTAGCTAGGAGCAATTTAGCCCCCCCACCCCATCTTATTTCTTCTCTCCCTACCTTCTATTTAGTTAAAACACTAATGCCTCCTGTGTTTAGTAGTTTTTGATTCTGCAAATAAACAACATGGCTCCCTTCCTCCACCCTGTCCTTAGAATTCAGAAAACTAAGTGCAGTGAGGCTGAGTGACTGGTCCAAGGCTATTTTGTTTTTAATGAGGACTCTTCTGGTTTCCAGTAATAGAAAGTAAACCCTAAGTTGTTTAAGTAAAAGGAATTTACTGCCTTATGTAACTAAGAAGTTCAGGGATGTAGCTGGATTCAGGTATGGATGAATTTAGGCTCTTAAACTGTTTTAAGATAGTTCGTCCTTTATTCACATTCAGGTTATTCAGTACTGGCAGAGGTTGCCTCTGGCAGCCCTAGGTTTGCAACCTGTCATTTTATAGGTTCCAGTGAAGAAACTTTTCCCCTGGGAAGTACCAGCATACAACATGGGCATGACTTTCAGGTCTGTTCTGACCCAGACAGACATCTTTCATTGTGACCAGGGAACTGGAGTCCCCTCATTGGCTAGGTTGAGTCACATGCCATTCCTGAAGCAGGGTTGGGATGATTTCAACCTTGACTATTGGGTTATTCTGTTGACATTTTTTTGGGGGGGAGGGGTGGTTCCAGGGATTTAACTCAGGGGTACTCAACCACTGAACCACATCCCCAGCCCTGTTTTGTATTCTTTTTAGAGTCAGGGTCTCACTGAGTTGCTTAGTGCCTTGCTTTTGCTGAGGCTGACTTTGAACTAGAAATCCACCTGTCTCAGCCTCCCAAGCCGCAGGATTACAGGCATGCCTGGCCCATTGACTCTTATCATGGAGAACATATTATCCATTGAGTATTATCGTGGCAACTTTCGGGAGGCTGCTTTAGTTTTGGAATTCCGCTAATAGTTTGAAATACATTTGGGTGGAAAGGAGGCTTTATAGAAAAGTTGTTGTTGGGTTGTTGGCATCTTCCAATATTGCAAGAAGCTCCTAATTTATGGACAGAAGGATTTTCCTCCCAGTTTATTTTCTCCATTGTCACCTTCCTTTTCTTTCTTGACTAAAGTTCATTGCTTCATCTAACCCTTTGTTCCATTTCTTTCCCCAGTGGGAACAGAGGCTGGACAGTTTCCCCACTTCTTGAGTTGAGAGTGACCATAGTGACCATTCTCTTCTTTCACAGAAAGAATGGAAGTACATGTTGATACGCTTAAGAATGTCAGGTTAATAAGAACTTAGTTTTTCTAAGTTAGAGTACCCTGTTCCCAAGTTCCCTGTCCCCAGTACTTCAATTTGAGTATATCTGGCAGCCTAAGAAGTAGCCTAGACACTGTATATACAGGCTTAGGGACTTTGTGTAAACTCCTTTGTGCCTAAGATGACTATGAGAATGGAAGCAGGAGGTAATGTTAAATGCTCTGGTTTTCATTCTAGCTGTCACCAAAATAAAAATGACCTAACTGTATTTTGGGCCCCCAGGCAGTACTGAAATGACATGCCACCTGCTGACCTAATCCATTTCATTTCTAGTATTAGGATAGTCAAAGCAATTTGCTCAATTTGCAATTGACTATTTACTCTTTAAAGCAGCAGTGATTAGATCTAGTGTAAGAAATCATATACTTTATCACAAATTAAAACTTTAAAGGTGGAAGTTCTCCTTTTTGGAGAAGTCATTTAAATATGGTGTATTTCACCTCAGAGACTAACTATGCTTTTAGAAAGCTACTTTTTGCTGCTGTTCCTCAGGAAGGAGTACAATCTGCTGATGAAATTTGAGATAACAGAAGTGTTTCTTAGCAGCAGCTGAATGGAGCAGGGAACTTAGGAGACTGCTATATTTATCTTTAGGTAAATTTTGCAATTTACTAGAAGAAAATCTGTATGGCATACAAGCAGATTAGCTCATGTTAATCCAGCAGCTGCTTGTCTGGCAAGTAGAAGAGGCCCGTATGCAGCTGTAGTCCTGTGCAGACACTCAGGTGCCGGACAGACTTCCTTCCTCAAACTGTGCCAGGAGCCACATATGCTGATGGGGTCCTCTCTCAATTTTAATTTAAAAAAATCTTATTAACTCCCATTTTTCCTCTTTCCCATCAGAATGAAGTCCTATAATTGAAACTTGTAAATTATAGTTTCAGGAGCTTGGACTGTGGTCTTGAACATTGTGTTTTAAGAGTTATGTATAGTATTGCAATTGATGAATTAGAATTAAAGAAGCACCTACTTCATTCTCCTCCCAGAGATCCTTATATCAGCAAGTAACATGTTGGCAGAATTAAGGTGTCTGCTTCCAGCCCTTTTTTACTTCTTGTTGCTTTTTGTGATTCGCCAGCTCTGGAATTTGCTTCCCTGCATGGGCTGCTTGGAAGCCAGCTCTCCTGCTCTCCCCAACATGCTCACCGTCAGCAGAACAGGGAAATCACATTGCTCAGCATACCACTCAGTTGATCAAAGGAAGCCAGCTACTTTTCTTCAACAAGACCCAGCGGTATTAGTCACTATGCCTTCTCCTACTGAGAGCAAGGCCACAGGAATGCTGCTGGCAATCTTAGTCTGTGTACAAAAAGCTGTGTATGTTCCCTTTGCCTTGGCTTTGGCCTAGCCAAGGCAAGGGTGGGGGGGAGGAAGAATATATCCCAATAGCCATTATCTTTTTCTAAAACTGGGTGTGAAGCATTTCTCTCTAGTGGCAATGCCTTCTGGGGAAAGACTTGATAATTTCCTTTTAATTGCATAAGAACAGAGTCCCCTCAGCATATTGAACATGTGGGAACTACATGAAATAGATGACAGAATATGGTCTGACTTGGATTGAGTTAATCACAGGTCTGACAAACCTATAAAATAAAAACAAGCCACATTTATTTTAGTACTTAATCTCTTGATTCAGTTGCTTTTTACTGTTTGCTGGGTGGTCTTACGTTATTTTGTAGGGAACCTATAGATCTTGATGGAAATTCGTTGGATCTAGACAGAAGTTTGCTATTCTTGGCTCTTTTGAGTATATAATTCCCTTCCTTGTAAGCAGTTGACATTTTAGAACAGCTTACAGTATGGAACATGGAAGGGACCCCCTAAGTAGGACAGTGGCTGCTCTTTGTCACTTGCAGCTGTGTTTGCAAGGGAGCATGCTGGCAGTCAGCAAGGAGAATGCTGTGACAGGTGGGAAAAGCAAAAGAGAAACATGCTTCTCGTTTCTCTTCTCCTTTTTCTATTCCCTTCTTTCTCCCCACCCTTTTCTACCTGACCTTCTGTTTTTCTTCTGTTCCCCTTTTAGAAGCCATCTGTTTCCCTCTACTGGTTCTGTTTGGCTTACAGGTGCAGCAGCAGTATACTGTGTTGAAGCTAGCCTATGCTTGACCTCTACTGAATGCGTGTATTTGGGCCAGGCGCAGCCTGGTACACCAGAGGAAATGGTGAGGACCTGCCATGTAAGAGTTTATAAATTTTACACAGCAATTCTAAAGACTTAAAAAAAATGTATTTTACCACCTAGACTTGGATCTGAGAAATGATAGAGGACTTTCTAAAGCCTGACTGCAGATTCTCTATTACATTTTATTAGAGGTAGGAACAATGTTAGTCTGGGTCTAAAAAGCTGCTTGCATTGCTTTGGTCTAGGCCTATGCCTGGGCCTAAGCAAAGAGGTTAGAAAAAGGGGGAAATTTTGTGATGGCCAGTGTCTCCCAATTCTGAATCCTGTTATAAAGCACTGTCATCCTTATTGTCAGTGGTATAAGTTGTCAATAACATAAATAGTTTAACTATTCCCTGATTAGGCACTCAGTAATCTATCTTCTATAGTTTCCCTTTTATAATCTTCCCTTCAAGCATTGCTGGTGGGAATGTGAATGGTACAGCCATCTAGAAAAGTGTCTGGCAGTTTATCAACATAGTGAGTATAGAGCTACCATCTGACTCAGCAGTTTCGCTCCTAGGTATGTTCCCAGGAAAAAGGAAAACATTTTCAAACAAAAACTCCCACATGAATATTTATAGATGCATTATTCATAAAAATAGAAAAAATTATGCCAAAAAATAGAAACTACCCACAGATACATAGATGATTAAAAAAAAAACACATGGTATATCCATGCAATGGAAAATGATCTGACAGTAAAAAAAGGAATGAAGTACTGACACATGCTACAGCATGGCTGAAAATGTTGCACTAAGTAAAAGAAGCTAGTCATAAAAGGCCACATGTTGTATGCTTCCATTTATATTAAATGTTTAGAATACATAAATCTATAGAAATTGAAAGCTGATTAATGTTTATCTGCTAAAGAGAACCCATATTGTCAATATCACCAACCTAATAATAAATAATAATTATAACGTCATTATTTGCACAGTGTGCCGTTGTTTGCCCAGGATTTTCATATGCTTTTTGTAATTTGACCCCACTGACCCCACTGTGCTGATGAAGCTGACACACATAAAGAAGTGGCTTCTCAAGATTATACAACCAGGAAATGGTAGAATAAATGTTTAATCTTAAACTTTCTGATTGCTAGTCACTATCTTCTTGTCAGAACAGTGCAAAGAAATATTAGTGACCCTTGATGTATTTTTATTTTTTTATTATTATTTTTTTAATGGGGGTCTTGCTGTGTTGCACAGGCTGGTCTCCAACTTACAATCCTCCAGCTCCAACCTCTCAAGTAGCTGGGATTACAGATATGCACACCACATTTGGCTTTGGATTCTTAATTATGCTTAACTCTTCCACTTCTTGCCTTCACTAGAAGTCACTCAACTTCTCTGCCCAGCTTTCATTTTTGGAAAAATAGAGATAATAATGCTTTTTACTGAAAAGTCACTTACTTTCTTCTCTTAGTTTCTTTATGTAGATATAGGAATTACAAATATTTCCTAGTAAGGACTAATAAAAGACAATTTTGAAACATCTTGCCAGGCTATAAAAATGCTTCACAATACGCCATCAGTGAAGATTGTTTTTCTCTTTCTTTTACATTATTCAACCTTGCAACTTCAGTAGGATGTAATAATAACTATTTATATCACTTTTCTCTAAGGAACTCAAAGTATTTTACACACATTATCAAATTAGTCCTCCTTACATCCCTGTGAGTTACATAGGGAACTGATGTCAGAGGAGCTAGAGTGAAACACCTTGCCTGAAGCCTTTATCTCAGGTTGGGTCTATACTATACCAATTGCTCATTTATTTGTTCCTAGTGATATTTATTTGGTCAATTACATTTATTATCTATGAGTTTTTTTACTTGGTACACATGAAAAAAATGTTCAAATAGCCCTTCTGAATCACTTTAGATTAGCTTAAACTCTGTCAAAGAAAAGCTGTTTATTTTGACCTGTGGTCAGATCCAGACTGGAAGACAGTTCGAAACTCCTGAATATACACTTTTGGACATTCACTCCAGGGCGTGGTGACAACTGAGCATCTGCTGTGTAGACAGGAGAAATCCTTGACAGTATTTGTAAATGGCCCTCATTTGTCCAGACCCTCTCCAAGTTGTTGAGTTTTATCGTGTGTTTGTACATAGAATGCTCATTGACCATCTGGATTACAGTCTCAGTCTTCACCTCTACCCTCATCATTTGATATGATTTTTGTCTTATGGCTTAGTCCCATTGCCAGTCCTTTTGACAGAGTATATATGAGGGGAAGGTGTAAGATGATTAGAAAGGCTGTGGCGAGAGTGCCTTAGAGTAGCTTCTAATAGAAGGCAGGGTGAAGCCTGACCCAAACACTGGAAAGCATTAAAATCCGTTTTTTTTATTACCTTGTATTAAAAGAAACTCTAGTTTCTTCCTGATGCTGTCCTGGAGAGATTTTCTGGTTTGGGTTTGTTATATTTTATTTTTTGGTTTCTCCTTTGCCGTATTTGTTTCTGATCTTGCTAGATGGGGAAACACTTTTTTCTCTGAGAAGTGAGTTTCCCTTGTTTCAACTTTGTTGGTGTGCTGCCCCATAGGAGAGAGGGCCCCCGTGCTGCTGGCACTGTCCTGCGTACAGTTAATTAAACTGCCTGCTGTGGACCTGGATTTCTGCTGCTGCTGTTCACTGATGTGTGTGAATTGAGTGAAGCACATGGACATAAGCTCGGCGCCCTTACGGAAACAGACCCTGAAAATAGCAAAAGATGGAGTTGGGGTAAAGCCTTCAGCTTTTAAATAAGCTTGGTAATCTGGCTAGCTGAATGCCAGAGCTCACAAAGCTGAGAATTGCATTTCTGAAGATAAGACAGGCCCTTTTTGTGTTTTTATCTTTTCCTCCCAAAATGTATTGAGTTTTAATATGGCGCTTTATCTCTGTAAGCAAGAAAACAGAGCAGTGGTGAACTCATGGGCCACTGGGTCCAACCCAAAGAGGAGTTTCTTCTCATTTCCGTGGTGACCACATCCTAAAAAGGTAACCCATGATCAGAGTCTCCTTCCTAAGACATGTAACTGTCATATCCTCTTTACAGAAGGAGGACTTAAGGAACTCACAAGAAGGCAAGAGGAGCTTTCCAGAAGTTACAAACTTACATTTTTAGAGAACAGCTAGATGGTTATTTCTTTTGATGTTAGGCCCCTGCCCTTTTTTATTTAACTATGTTTAGATAAGAAAATCTTGATTTCTAACCACTCTTTTTTAAAATACTCTGTAGTGCTTTGAATCTTTATTGTGACTCTGTTTACTAGGATTAAAACATAAAATGCATATTTAGGGAGATTTTTTTTTTTAATTTTTAACTTGCTTATTTGGGTAAAATATAGCAAGTAATTAGCCTGGAGTAATGCGGAATCTTAAAAATATCAGCTGGGAAAACAGGCAACCTCTCTGTTCTCTCTCCTCTCACCCCAAATTTCCTTATCAAAATTTGACTATGTATTTTTTAAATTTTATCTTGTAGTTGTCAATGGACTTTTTTTTTTTTTTTTTTGAATATGTGGCGCTTAGGATTGAACCCAGTGCCTCACACATCCTAAGCAAGTGCTGTACCATTGAGCATAGCCCCTCTACTATGTATTTTTATATAAAACCTATCAACCAGGAAATATTTTGTCAGCCCTTCCTTTTGTTAATATCTGGTATAGTGACATGTACTAATGCTTATAATCTTTAGTAGGGGTAAATAAACACACACGGCAGAATAGGACAGTACATAATAAAGAGTTAGCATGTGGTAAAAATAATGAGAAGGGAGGAGGGCCCGGAAAGTATGGGAACCCAGGCAGGTCCTGGATCTAGAGGCATAAAGACTGGAACGATCACAGGAGCCAAAGCAGGGATGTAGGTACCAATGTGGTAAAGAAGAATAAACACAAAAACCTTGCTAATATGCTTGAAATTTTTCATAAAAAGTATTTGTAGGCAAAAACAGGCCAAAATAGTTATGATAGGGCCTGGTACTGGAGTCACACTGTCCCTTACCTGCAGCTAGACTTGCTTTGAAAGCTTTGATCAGTACCTATCATTTGAATGGAATTCTTTAGCATTTGAAGAGTGGGATGAGTATATGTATATGGAGGAAATGAGGGTTTGGGGCTTATTTGCTTTTTGTGGATGTGTTGACAAAACAGTATTCAGGGAATTAAATTCATTCTCTGTCTTGTTGAAGGATGTCAAGTCTGTAGTTGAGAGAGCAAGGGTTTTTTCCTTAAACAGAATTTTGTTTCCTCATTGTGAAATCTTTTTTTTTTTTTGAGAGAGAGAATTTTTTTTTAATATTTATTTTTTTAGTATTTGGCGGACACAACATCTTTGTTTGTATGTGGTGCTGAGGATCGAACCCGGGCCGCACGCATGCCAGGCAAGCGCGCTACCGCTTGAGCCACATCCCCAGCCCTCATTGTGAAATCTTGACCTGTTTGCCTATAAATAAAAATATTCAAAAGTAAGAGCACAGGTTTAATGTTAAAAAGAGTTTGGATAGCTGTTGCAGAAGTGACATTGGTTAATAACCTTGCATCCTCTTCTGGGGTTATCTGAGGGAATAAGAGTAATCCTGCACTTACCTGTGGGTGAGATTAGATCATTACTTAGAAATACTGTTTGTTTGGAAAATAAAATATGCCATAGATCCACAGGGAGATGGGAAAGGAAAGTTAGTAGAGCAGGGAGTCCTGGCAGTGTAAAGATTGGGAGTTTTATCTTGCAAGTTATAATTACAGATTTGAGTAGGATCACATGACCCTCAAGTTTCCAATTACATCTTTTACCTTAGAGTGAATTTTCTGATATTTATTTTTCTACTCACTTAAGATACATTTTGATGTAATAATGTCTTCTCAATCAAACCACAAGGTTCCAATAGCTATACTCTGAATAAGTAGTAGTGTGATTTATTTTCCAGTTTGTTTTCCTCTGTCTTGTGTTATATTGATAGTTGCTATAATTTGTCTCATTTTAAAACTTGATTCGAATCAATTTATTTTGATGGGTTTACCATTTTCTCAAATGTAGTACTCCTTTAATGCATTGTTACTGTATGATGAAGGTAAAAACAAATTTACAGCAGTTAACCAAAATCCTAACCTTCCCCCAGTTTGTTTGATTTACTACAAACCAAATTATATTATGCCTGATATAAATCATTAAGTATATAATTTAAAGCTGTTGCTGTGATCTGTGTTTTAATGTATCTGCTCTCACATCCAAATGTGGAATTCCAAATATGAAAGGCAGTGAAATGATTAGGAAACTGCCCTTCTGGAGTCCTCAGCAAGCATGCATTTCCATGTTGGTGTATGACAGCGGGATCCGTTTAGCTCGAGCCCGGGATGCACACATTACATTCAGGGTAGAATGTTTGCTCCCTGACTTGTCTGATTTAAATATTCATACTTCACCAGAAGGAAAAAGCTGCTGACTTCTAAAAGTGGGTCAGTTTTTTTTTTTTTTTAATGGCCCTTTTGGCACTTTGTAATGTGTTAATATAGCCTTAGAGATGGGGAATAGTTTGGCAGAGCTCATCTTTATCACTTCAGGGGCCAGAGCTTCACTAGGCTGGTGGAAGAAGAGAGCATTGTAGATATTAATAACTAATAGACTATGATACGGGTCTTATTTGCCTTTCTGTTTGCTTTTCTGGGTGTAGAAAGTTGTATGTTAACCAGAAAGGATTAGTTTGAGAAAAGACTTTTATATGTAGACAAATGATACAGGTGATAATATAAGTAAACTGCAGTACCCTATATCTTCTGAAGCATGATATTTCAGAATAGATTCCACAGTTGCATAAATTTGTTTTGTTTTTATATTTGGACCTTTGAAAGCAGCTTTGGATAGAACGGGATCATTGTTAGTTTGTGAATCTTATTCCCATGTTATTTATTTCATCTTAGTGATTATTTAAAGTATACTCTATATTGATTGAGCTTCTTATTTCTACCTGAAGTCCAAAATGGCATTTAAACATGGATGTCATTTTTAGAAATTCTTACAGAATTAAAATTTTAAATACCTTTTATGGAAAAAGAAGGGTCAGATAGCAGGATGAGGGTTAGAGTAATAGGTGGTATTAAGTAGAGAGAGACCTGGAGATCCTGACCACCATGTGTCTTAGTCTGTTTGGGCTGCTATAACAAAACACGTATAGACTGCAGAAGTCTAATTCCCTCATGACCTCATCACTTCCTAAAGGTCCATCTCTTAATATTGTCACATTGGAGATTGGGTTTCAACATATCTATCTTGGAGGAAGGATGCAACATTCATACTGTAGTGCCATGTCTTAGTCCTAGGATGTATGTGAAATTGAGAGTATTCAGGTGACTTATCTAGGATAAATGGAATACATATCACCAGACTCTTTCTTCATTTCCCAGCGTTTACAAAAACCATTCAGTGGTTTAAGTCCAGTCGTATGATGTATCCATGACCCATCCTGTACCTCATCCTAGACCAGATCAAGCAGTGATAGAGTCTCCCAGAGTTGCAACAGTCATACAGACTAAATATGGCTCAATCCCTGGTATGGGGGCAGAGAACAGGGTTGGGGGAGCACTCCTGTGTATTGAGAGAATTCAGTTTTGAAAAGATAACTATTTCTGTATCTATGTTTGACACTATAGGGGGGTTGGGGGGAAAGAGGAATAGGTAGTTACACCTTTGTACATGTTTTCAAAAAGGGGAAAAAAAATAAGTACATGTAGTTGGTGCTTGCTGTATTATCTTCACCATGTAAAGTCCACGAGGGAGACCTGTGTATTGCATAGGCATCTAGTGCCTCAACAGAGGATGAAGCTAACTGGGACCCTCTCACTTGGCTAGATAGGAACATTTTAAGAGTGTGTATGTGTGTGTGTTTGTGTGTGTGTGGTCTTCTGAGCTGTGTTGTTGTACATCCAAGGGAGAATAGATTTATATTTAACTAAAGAGGACAGGGGGAGCTATTCCTGGGCTTTTGCTATTTAAATTATCAATTCATGAGAGAGAATCAGAGCTATTAGAAAAAAATGCAGTGGTATTTAAACTTGAACATATGCAGAATCCTCCTTTCTCTACTGTAGTATGCAATTTTGTATAAAATACTTCAGGAATAATCTGTGAGCAAGTGTTTATTACCAGCAGGACCTCTTAATACAGTCCTTCAGTGCATAACATTTTTGCAGCGGCCTAGACTGTGTTAGTTGCTAAACACTGATTTTCTAACATATCACATTAATGGGTACTTCACTATTTTATTCTCATCATTTTAGATTGTACAAGACTACAGAGCCCCAAGCTCCTACCCTTCCCATCTTTTAAAAGTTGTTATGCAAATTTTATCTCTTCTTAGATTGCTAAACTGTTTGGAATTGAAGAATCTTTTAAAAACCTTATTGTCTATATAACGCAATTTCTGCATTTATATCTATCATTTGTGTGTCATCACTGTAGTGTTGGTATTTCCTTCCACCAACACCCTACCTGGCCTCCATCCTTCCTCATTCTCCACTGAGATGGGACCACTATGCTTAATGAAACTTCATTTTCTATGTGACGTGTTATTTTCTACTCACAGAAATGCTAGAGTGAAAAGTCATTTGGGATTTTTGCCAGAGATTATTCAGAAGAAACCACATCTAGTAACCTTATATATGGTATAGTTCATACTCGGAAGCCAGCACAAAGAGACATGGAAGGTTAAATTCTTGTGCTGGAACATTTTCAGCTACATGTGCTTTGGGCTTATAAAAAGCCTAATCTCTTTTCCAAAAAAAAATGCTGTTTGTATCAAATAGAGTAAACTCATTTGAGGGTTTTTTCCATAGATGTGTTGCTTGAAAGTCTTGGAAAGATGCAGAAAACTAAACAGATTGGTAAGCACTTAGTAGTTTTCATTCATGCAGATATTTTTAATCATAGGGAAAAATTTAAATTATTTCCTCTGACTTTAGTCAAGGACTCTAGAAAGCTGCGGATTGTGCAATTTTGATTGAGATTTTGATAGTGATCTGTAATTTTTGTTTGCTCTTTATAATATTGACCTTTTGTTTTTACTGCTCAGAAAGGTAATTTAGTCTTTCTAGATCCATAATTGAGCCTACGACTGTCCCAATTTTTAAGAAACTATTTATTCATATGAAGAATCTGACTATTAGGGTACAGAACTCTGGGTTTAAATTAAACCTGTTCATGCTGACACCTGCACTACTTCCTGACAATAATACAATAAAATCACCAAGAATTGCTTCCTTCAAGGTGGACCCTGTATTTACCTGATGTTCCCAGACTTCCTTATATATTTCCTATGCCTAGGACAAAGCGTTCTGGAGCTTTATGTCTTACATTTATTACCTTAGTTAACCCTTTATTTGTAACTCTGAGAAGACAAGAAAAACTACCCGTTATGTGAAGAGATTCAGCAGATTGAAGGTGGGGATTGAAGTTGAGCAATCAAAACATGTTGCCTAACTACCTCTACTCCAACAGCTAATGCAAGAAAACAGGAGATCAGATTTAAAATTTTTTATTATTATTCTCAGTGAGATTTGAGATGTTATAATTTCATCGGTGAAAACCTTTTGTTACCATTACCCTCAGAATAAAGACAAGCCCTCACATTTTCTTGTAACTCTTCATGACCCATCTTTATGTCCTACTTTGCTTCAGCCACTTAGGGCTCCTTGCTGGCCCTTAAATATGTCAGGTCTGCTCCCACCTTAGGTCTTTGTGACACTGGTCTCTCCACCTGGAAAGCTCTTAAGATGCACAGATACCTCCTTTATTTCCTTCAAGAGCCTAGAACAGTGTTCATGTAGATACTTACCAGATAGGTGGGTTTTTTTGAGAATTTTTAATATTTTTATTTTTTAGTTTTCGGCGGACACAACATCTTTGTTTGTATGTGGTGCTGAGGATCGAACCCAGGCCACACGCATGCCAGGCGAGCACGCTACCGCTTCAGCCACATCCCCAGCCCAACCAGATAGTTTTTGATGACTGGGATATAGCTCGGTCATAAAGTGTTTGCCTAACATGCTCAAGGCCTTGGATTCAATACCCAGCAAAACAAAACCATACCAAAGCAAATAGTTCTTGAAAGAATGAAATAGGAGTATTCCAGTAATAAACCCAGTAGAGTGGGTGGAGAATAGAACGGACCCTGCAAGAAGTTGAGTTAGAACATACTGAAGCAGGAATCCAAACGATGGAAAATATGAGAGAAAATAAAACATGGATACTAGATTTAAGAAATAAACTCCTATATAATAGGAGTTTCAAAAGAGAAATGATAATCAAAGATGTTACAGAAGAAAAATTTTGAACTGAATAAAGCCTCAGGTCTTGTGATAAAGCTCTTAACTGAATAGCAGACAAGATTATTCACCGGAAAAAAGGTTCATCTGTTGCTAAAAATTTTAAGTTCTTAAGAGAAAAATCCCATAGTCTTCTTACTACTCAACAATAATAGCCAAAAAATTACTGATAAAAGAATAAGAATTGGATAAGCATTTTATTTGTCATCAATAACTCTAAATTCTAGAAGGTAATGAAACTATTCTGAAAGTATAAAATTTTGACACTAGAACTTTATACTTAGGAAAAGAATCATTTTGGTGTGAGTGTAAAAGACATTTTGTATTTACTAAATGTACTATAAATATAGCCTTTCTGAAAAGATTTGCATAAGGATATGGTCCAAATTAGTTGGAGTTCAAGATAGGTAAGATGAAGTCAAAAGTTGGTTCTTTGAAAAGATCATCAAACTTAACAAACTTAGCTATATTAACCAAGGAAAAAAGAGAGTGTGTTCTGGGTAGTCTACCAATGCAATAACATAGGACAAGGAAATGAGAAGTATTGTTGGAAGATCAGATGTGTATTGTCATTATTTGAAGATGACATGACTGTCTTCCTAAAGAAGCCAGGAAAATAGATGAGTGTTAGTGTAACTAATGGGAGTCAGGTGTTCTCTATATAAGGTAAAATCAAAACCAAAACTTTCCTTTAATCATCAGTACTTTGTGAGAAAAGAGTAATGAAAGAAATTGTCTAGTCACAATAGAAAGAAACTTTTTAAAAGCTAAAAATAAAACTTTTTCTGGTGGAGGGTATTGAACCTAGGTACACTTCACTACTGAGCTACATCCCCAATGCTTTTGATTTGTTTATCACTAAGTTGCTGAAGCTGATCTTGAACTTGTGGTCCTAACTGCTTTAGCCTTTCAAGTTGCTGGGATTGCAGATAGAAATGAATTTAACAAGAAGTGTGTAATACCTGTATCTTTATCTTTACTTAAGGATTTGAATAAATGAATATCTGTACATTCTCTCTGGGTAGAAAGATTCAACATTTTGAAGAAGTTAATTCTCTTGAATTCTATAAATTTACTATAATACCACTCAAAATTTCATTGGTTATTTTGGGGAACTTGGCAGATTGAATCTAAAGTTCACCCAAATATAGCCAAGGAAATATTGAAAAAGAATAAAGAGGAATGTTAGATTTCTGGCCCAGACTCGTAATTTTGCTGCCCACTGAATTTCACTTGACTGCCCTACAGGTTCCTCAAACTCAATGTATCCCAAACTGGACACATTCTCTCTTCTCCAACATGTTGTCCATGATGTTCTCTATGATTGTGATTTTTACCACTTCTACTAAAATAATCAAGCCAAAAACCTGAAAGTTTTCCTTGACTTTGAAAGCCAACCTCGATTTTTCCCTTTCACTCATTTCCAGAATTGTCATCACTTCCTGCCAATTTTCTTCTTAATCTCTGTTAACCCTCTCTTTCCATAATCACTACTTTACATTGCACCATTGCCTCTTACCTGGATTATTAAGAATGTCTGCCTTCCTCTTTGCTTCCAGTCTTTCTGTCTTCTAATTAATGTACCTAGAGTTAATCTTCAAAGGTGGAAATCTAAGTCAAGGCTCAACTCCTCTCAATGACTTCTCACTGCTCAGGACCCAATCCAGAGTCTCATCATGTTTACAGCCCTGCACAGTGCACACCTATTTGCAGCCTCTCTCTAGTCCATTCTCTCCTTCACTCCATTCTTTCATTTTTGGACTTCTCCCTATCTGAATGGACCCTGGTCCTTCTGTGCCCTTGAACTTATTCTCTTTTCTGAGTCACTGTTCACCTCCCTACCTTGGTGAACTCACACTCTTAAAGTCTCAATGTGGAAGCTTTCTCTGCTGACCTCTAGATTAGGTCCAGTGGTTGGATGCTCATCTAGTGCACCCTATTCCCTGTAATCTAACATTTGTTATATTTTATCCCTAATTATTTACTTATCTTTTCTTGCTTCTAGTTTTTAAACTCCATGGGAGTCAGGACTTCATCTGCTTATTGCAGGGGATAATATTCTCTGTGTCTTACACAACATAATGTAGTCAGCCAGTACCTGTAGTCAGTTGTATCAAAACATACTATAAAGTTATAGTTGGTGAAGCAGTACAGTGCTGGCAAGGAACAGATGAGTTGAACAGAACAACCAAAAAATCAAACTTTCATATAAATTGAAATTTAATTATAATAGAGGTAATAGTTCAGATCAGTAGAGAAAAAAATGGATTTTCTAATTTTAAGTGGTATAAAAACAATTGGTATCCACTTTGGGAAAAGTATCAAGTGAGATTCCTGGTCAGGACTGTTTTGATTGCATGTTGGAAATTTAACTCTAGTGTAAGCCAATAAGTAAACAAATAAATACATAAATATAAGTATATTGGAAGGATATTTGTTATCAAGAAAGGAGACAATTATTGCACAGTATCCCCTCCAAAATGCAAGCAGCAACAAACCTCTCAGTCCTTACAGACTAAAAAGCTGATAAGATATTCTTTCTTTTATATCTTAGATGCTTTGCTTTATTTTCTCCTATGATAGACTAACTCCATGTGGCAGAGAATGTAGCCCTCAGCAGCTTCCAGGCTTTGTCACCTTTTGAAGAAAAACACTCTCTCCAGCTTCACTTCTATGCTGAAAATACCCTGGAGGTGCTTTGGCTTAGTGTGGCTTGGGTCACATGCCTGCTTTCCCTGTCTGAGGCCTAGAGCAGTCACTGTGTCCAGGGAGACAGGATGCTGCCAGACTCCTACCTATTGTTACATGGTGGTTTCTTTGGGTGCACGTGTGCACGTGTGTCTAGATCTGGATGTGCAGATTAGGGAAAGGATGGTGGTGAGAAGAAAGGCTCTCCCCAAAAGATAGGTAACACAGCCACTAGCCTAGCCACAAGGGACCTTGCAAGGAATGGGAGAGACAGTTTGTGTGTTGTGCGCTTACCTCTGTTTCACATCATACCCAAGAAAAAATTTAGAGTGGATTAGAAAACTAATATAAGATTATAAAAATACTAAAAAAAAGAGGTTTATTTTTGCCTTTTTATCCTGTAATGTGGAAGACCTTCCGTAGGCATGATAAGACGACCAGGAAAGTATACAGGAAAAGATTTATACTAAGATGATAGAAGGAAGAAAAAAAGCCTTGAAGGCAAAGGCAGTAAAAACAAAATTAATAACAATTTATAAAACTCAAGGAGGGGCTGGGGTTGTGGCTCAGTGGTAGAGCGCTTGCCCAGCATGTTCGATTGGGTTCGATTCTTAGCACCACATATAAATTAATAAAGTAAAAGTAAAAGTAAAAATTAATAAAGTAAAGTAAAAGTCCATTGACAACTTAAAAAAAAAACCTCAAGAAAAACATTTTCAGTTGTCTGACAAAGGTTTAGTAATCTTATATATAAAGAGTTCTTATCTCTAAGAAAATGATGAACATCTCAAGGGAAATGTAGGCAATAGGAACACTAATACGCAGTTCACAAAAAGAGTAAAAATGCTGGTCTATGTCACAGAGAAGAAAACATCAATGGATAATAAATACATGAAAAACGATCAACCATATGTAATGAGGGAAATGAGATTTAAAAACCACAATAAGATGCTAATTTATTTCTGCCAGATTGGCAATAATTACTGGCACGGATAGAGCAGCAAGAAACCTTATATACTGCTGGATGGGGTGTAAAATAGTTCAATCACTTTGGTGAACAGTTTTGCATATCCTAACAAATTTGAAGTATACATGCTTTTTGAACCACCACTGCTACCCCTAGATACTATGTGCTCTAACACAGGAATGCCCAATAGAAATAGAATTGAAGCCACATATGTAAGTTAACATTCTCTAGTAGGCACGGTATAAGAAAGTAAACAGATGAAATTAATTATATGATAATTGATATGAAAAATTGATATGACTTACACAATTGATTTAATTGTATTTACTAAAAGTGTTTTGTTATGTTTATAAAATGAAATGTTACAAAAATATATATTTAAAGTATTATCATTATATATGTAATCGGTATTAAACATATCAATAAGATATTTTATATTCCTTTTGTTTTTCTTATTAAATCTTTGAAATTTGGCATTTATGTTTTTACTCTTGCAACACATCTCAGTTTGGAGTGGCCATATTTCCAGTGCTCACTAGTCATAACTATACACTACAGCAGACAGTGTAGCTCAGGATACACTCTTATTTATAGTTGTGATGACTTGTACTAGAATGTTCATGGTAGCCTTGTTAATAGTAACAGGAAAAGGAACCAGTCCACACAACTTTTGACTGGACAGGTAAATTGTGGTAAATTCCTATAGTGGAATACTATAATACATTTATAAAAGAATGAATGAAAAAGAAAAAGAAACCCCAGGTATATATGTAACAACTTGGAGAAGTGAAATTAACTATTGGTGCAAAATGCAGGTCTTAGAAGAATATATAGAAACTAATAAAATACCGATAGTTCATTATATAAGTGGTAAAGTTAAAAAGAAAAGGAATGAAAAAAATGGTTCAGGCTGGTAATTGCCTCTTGGGCAAAAGGTGAGGGATACACCCAGAGAGAGAAAATCACAGGTATTCAAAGATACTAGTGCCAGCCTATTTACTGGAGATGTACACGTGTGTGTATATGTATATATGTGTGTGTGTGTGTGTGTGTGTGTACACAACACATGCATCCATGCATTATACATACACACATGTGTACATGTTTTCTTGTGTGAATTATCAGCCATGTTTCAATCATTAATGGTCAGTAAATATGAAGAGATATTCAGTTTCACTTATCAAAGAACTATAAATTAGAACAATAGTGGTTTTGTGTGCGCGCGTGCACTTTTTTGCCCATGAATCTGATTTAAAAAACAACAACATACTTAGAAATGTTAAGCTCATGTGCCTGGGGAGGGATAGACACATAAGCAGTCTTCACATTGTTGATGAGAGTAGACAGTCTTTCTGGACAGCAGTTTTGGAATAGGAATACACATTGTAAATTGGCCTAGCCATTATCCCAGTAGCATAACTTCTAAGAATTTATTCTCAGAAAAGATTCAGATAATGATTAAAGATATATTTATAAGGGTTTTTCTTATAGCTTTTTTGCAAAAAAAAGTGAAAATTTTGTTTGAAGAAATCATGTTGCATTCAGGAGTATAGTTATTTCGAAAAGGGAGTAGACGATGTATATATTGACATGGAAATGTGTCCATGCATATCATTAAATAAACAAAGTGAGTAGTGGAATAACATGCAGCATATGATGCCAAATCATTACATAAAATTAGAAAACTATCAGAAAAAATAAATCAGAGAGTTAACAGTACTTTTCTCTAGGATGGAAGAGTGATTACATGATATTTAATAAAGAATGTTAGGGGCAGGGAGGGTAGTTCAGTGGTAGAGTGTTTCCTAGCATGTGCAAGGCCCTGGATTCGATCTGCAACATCAAAAGATAGATAAAATTGTCTTACAAATAGAAAAATATAATGAGATCCCCCACTTTCTTCTTATGAGCTGGTCATCATTTTTGTATAGTAATTGTGGTCCTAAGAACATTGGATATTGCTCTTGACTTTTCAAACTCCCCTTTTGAGAAATTTGTAGAGATTGGCTCAGGTTTCTATTTATATATTTTTGTAGTACTGGGTATTGAACCCAGGTCCTCATGCATGCTAGACAGGCGCTCTACCACTAGGCTAGATCCCCAGCTATGGACAGTTTTCTTTTTAAAGCAGCACTTAAAATTTGGGCTTTAACTGTGATTTAAGCTATCAGCAAATAAAGATATGGTTTTCATTTTGGTGTGAAAAAGAACAAAAAGATGTGCACTGGTGAAAATTGTGCACTAACTGTGTGACCTAATCCATTCTAGAACCTTGAACCTAATAGTAAATACTATTCCTAACTTTAATCAAGTATTCTTGTCTCACCCCATTTCCACAGTCTGGATGAGTGTTGCTTTTGAATACTTAAGGATACTTCCAGCTTTTGAGCAGTGTGTTAATAAATAGTCTCTAGAAAAAGAAAGAAAGACTACTGCATTCTTTTCTAAACACTATTAGAACTTAACATACAAACTCAGAAGAAAAAAAACCCCAGCCACCCCCCGCCCTTTTAAAAATATTTTTAGTTGTAGGTGGATAACTTCATTTTATTTATTTTTTATGTGGTGCTGAGGATCGAACCCAGTGCCTCACACGTGCTAGGCAAGCGCTCTATCCCTGAGCCACAACCCCAGCCCACCAGCCAAACCCTTTTGATTTGACCTGCTTCAGAACATGTGGTAAAGAGCATAGAATCTACTAAGCATCATAAAATATATATTACCTTATTATGCTTGTTTATTGTAAACTTTTTAGAAATACAATGAATTTGTGCTATATGTATGAACTGTAGGTTAAATCCTGCCAGAACTTCGCCTTAAGGGTCTTGTGGCCTGTTCTTGGGTTCTGGTTTCCAGGCTCAAGCCCCAGCTCCCATTATCCTTCCCTTCTCCTTCTCTCAAGCAGATGGCTTTGGAAACCACCAGGGCCCCTCCAAATATAATAGTCTGTGGTTCTTTTTTTCTTTTAAGCTAAGGAAGTGTCATAATCAATCTCAATTGTTGGTTTTAGTCTAGCATCACTGTATAGAGAGGAATAAATGGGGGGGGCGGTATGGGAGTGCAGTTCACATCATACATATTGCAGTTTAGGGTAAAGACACAATTTCTGACACAGGTATTTGTAAGGTATGGGGAGCAAAGGTTGGAATGGACAATATTGCAGTACAAGAATCAAGAAGATTAGCAATTTATGGAAACTGGGCCACAAGACAGAGAAAGAAAGAATGGAGATAATTTTGAAGCTTTAAGCTAAGTTGCTAAAAATGTATGGCCCAAGAGCACTTCTGTACTTGCTCCTTCATACATGAAATTTCTTGTGGTATTTCACTCACTGATACAGTCTCCAGCTCCTTATGGTTCTGCCTTGTTCTCTGTTTAAAACATCTCTATTTTTGAACAGATGTGGATAGTTCAACATTTTCTTTAGTCAGTACCTCTTACCCCCTGTTTTTCCAGAAAAGTAGAAATTGCTTTGGACCCCCCTGCCCCCACCACACACACACACACACACACACACACACACACACACAATGTAATTTGGAAGAAGTAATCCTCAAGTTTTTAAATTTGCAGATTTTAAAAAAGTTAAGAATAGTTGAATGGGATCATAAAATATTTATTTATAAACACAAATTTGAGATTTAGTGAAAAATTAGTTTATTGTGTTTATGATGTCTTTACTTCTAAAAATGTTAAAAGTATGTGTTTTAAAATATCTTGAGTTTTGTGTTCAAGATTGTTTAAAAGTTAAATTTTAGCCAGGTGAAGTGGTACATGCTTGAGGAGAATTACAGGTTCAAGGACATCAAGATCCTGTCTCAGAAATAAAAAGGGCCAGGAATGTAGCTCAGTGATAGAGTACTTGCTTAGCATTGTGAGACCCTGGGCTCAATCCCCAGTACCCACCTCCTGCCCCTCAAGCAAGACAAAAAGTTAAATTTTAGTTATATTCAGAGTAAACTAATGACAAATATGTAGTACTAGAAAATAAGACTAGTTACAGGGTTATGGGGCTGGGGGGAGGTAGGAAATTTAGAGACTTAGGTCAAAGGATGCAAAATATCAAATATGTAGTATGAACAAGTTGAAAGATCTAATATATACAACATGAGGACTATAGTTATAATAGTATACTGTATTCAAGGTTTTTGCTGAATGAATAGATTATAGCTACTCTTGGGGGGAGTAACTGTGTGAAATGATGTATATGTTAATTTGTTCCACTATAGTAACCTTTTTGCTACATATATGTGTGTGTCTTCTGATACTGTATTAAAGTAAATTACTATAAATCACTAATAGTGCCAATCTATGAAATAGTTTGTAACACTCTTCATGAGTATTGGTAAAGTTAGATTGTCACTCAGATTCATTGGAGTATAGCATACTATAGTAACAGATACTGATTTTAGATTTTAGTAAGGTCCTATATTAAAAGTTCACAATAAAATTTATTTTTTTTAAAAAAGTACAGACTAATGAAAATTAGCTTGCCTAATATGTTTCAGACGAAAAAGAATACTTTATCTATTGTCTCTTTTCAGATTATAATTAGTTTTTAAAAATACTAGTATTGAAATTGGGTTTAGGGGATAGCTCAGATGGTAGAGTGCTTGCCTTACATGCATAAGGCCCTGGGTTCAACCCCCAGCACTGAAAGAAAGAAAGAGAGAGAGAGAGAGAGAGAGAGAGAGAGAGAGAGAGAGAGAGAGAGAGAGAGAGAGAGAGAGAGAGAGAAAGAAACCAGATTTAGTCCCCATGGGTTGAAAGAACCAATTCTTAATCATAATATTAGACAAATGTTAGTTAGAGTAAAAGATCGTGTGGTATCCTCTTGTGATGAAAAAAGCATTCCTAATTGGAGCAAGAGACTTTATAGAGAGAAAATATTTTTTAAAAAATTATTTTGACGTCCACTTAAAGGAATCAGAGAATAGAAAACAGAAATATACATTGGTCATATTCTCTGGATAGCTCTTTTTTTTAAATGTATTATCAAATTGTTCTCCAGATAAAGTCAGAAGTTTGCTCTGTTGTTTAGTGTTTATTTTTTGTCTAAAGACTACAATGAATAACAACCTACCATATTAGTTGTATATGTCAAGGCTTTCTTTTTGCAGAAGGTAATGCATTACCTTTCAGTTTTAAGAATAAATTTCAGTGAATAGGATAATTATCAAATCGAGTTATAAATGCCATCCAAAGAATAAGTCTTTAAAAACACTCTCATAAATAAAAAAGTTTTTTATTTACCTCTCTCCCACTCCCAATTTAGGGAAACACATTCTCTTATTTTCTTCTTTGCCTTTGTTGTTATTTTTACTATGTAACTGTGGGACAGGTGCAGTGGAGTAAAGTTAAAACTTATAACTGAAAGCACTCCCGTGGCCATTTCTTCTTTTTAAACTGGGTCTTCTATTGGAAATGACATGAAAATTATTGCTAGGTTTTTAGGTTGTATTAAGAAAGAATTTATAACAATAAATACAATGAAGATGTTTTTAAATCTTAAATTTAGAAGGAACTCTAGGATTAAAAATGTCTGTTTTTGGAAGTTATTTGGTTGGGCTTCTAGAATAGAAGTTAACCTTGTTTAGGTAAGCTATTATAGGAGGAAAAATTAAACTCAAGTAATTGTTAGGCTTTGTGGAAGTCATTATCAAATAGAATTAGTGAAAGAGCATCTTCAGAACATTAAGTACAAAAAATTGACCAAAGATTTGGGAGAGGAAGTTATTGTTGACTTCTCCACATAACCTCTTGATTTCCCCAAGGTTTAGCTCATCGTGACAGATTCATCTCATAATTTTACAAGGATCATTTTGTTTTAAAAAGTAAAGTTTTAAAGTAATAAACCTTTCTCTTGTTTCCATATGGAGCTCTAGTAGGACTGAAATTGCATGCAGGAGTCTGCAGTCTGTGTTCATGCAGTCCTTCAGGGGTGAGGGAATATACATTAAAGCAAAAGGAGACAACAACAACAATAACAAAATACCTTCAAGTTACTTTTAAACTGGAAAGAAATATTTTAACTTGTAGACTTTAAAGTGATAAGTACAGCTGAATTAGGAAATCTTAAAGTATAAAGAGGGAAAAACTTGTTTCAGAATTTCAGTAGATAAAACCTTTAGTTAATTCAGCAAAGCAAAAATCACCTGTAGGCTTATTACATAGCTGTTAACAATTTTATGTAGTATATATTATTTTCATAGAAATTATGTGAGATTGTTCCACAAGAACAATGACTTTCCAGTTAAAAGTTCAGGGACAACAGTGTGTCTGTAATAGAAAATTGAAATAATTTTATATCCTGACACCAAACAGTCTCTGGAAAGTTTTCAGGATAATTAAATTGAGTACAAATGAAATTTTTGAACAAGACAACTTTTTCAATTTCTTTTTTGTATCCCTACCCAAAGCCTGTCCTTCAAAAAGGAAAAGAAAATTGTCCTCAGAGATCTCCAACTCAAACATTTAGAGAATTTGCTACCAGCCTATTAAATAATTCTAACTGTAGTGAATATTATACTATATTTATTAAGCTAAAGTGAAATGAATTCCATACTGGCAAAGACAGGAAGTGTTGGTTGATGGTGACGTCCTAGGCATGGTAAAGGCTGTATCTTGGGTAGGGAGTGACATTTCTGTGATAACCAAATAAGAGTTCTGAATTCTGAATGTACTTATTACAAATAAGAAAATAACACGTTGGATACTTTGCTTATTAAGTATCTTGCCCATGTGAATTGCAGGCTGAAAACAGTATAAAGAGAAGATAGGAATCATTCTTCATAAGGTACCTCTCAAGACACATTTCTGGGAAGGGAGTTTTTCCATATGGGAACAAAAGGTGTCTCCTCTTAGCTTTGGCAGTTAGTCCTCCTGTGATGGAAGGTGAATAGGAACGTGTTTAGCACTTGGGCATTTTAAAGATCTTAAGCAGTACATTTAGTTGATTGGTTTGCTTCATTCTTGAGAAAGAGTTGTATGCATTAAAGACTTAATCAAATTGCATTGTATTTTGTGTTTCCTGTGGAAGCAGCTGCATTCAGGTGTAGGTAGTACTGTTTTCCAAACCCAGAAAGGGCAGGGTGCTCAGTTGCTTTATAAAGGCAATTTCTTGGTTGGCTGCGATTGAGTGCAGAATTATAATACTGAGGGCTTAATTTATAACAGAAAATGCAGAGTGCAAACCTGTTAAACCCCTTATACATGTATAAATAAGGTAAACAATAGCAGATTAGCATGGAATATTGTTTGATGTGAATAAGCTTAAGAACAAATTTTCTTGGCCTATGCATGTTGTACCTGTAACCTCAGAGAAAACTTGTAGAAATCAGTACATCATCTTTGAAATATAATAAAATCCGAGAGAAAACGCAGAGTGATGTGAGACAGCTGCTGCTTGGATTGGCAGCCTATTTATAATCTGAGAGGCTCGTAGCTAGATTGCCGTGCTGTGTGCTGTGCTCTCACACATCAGATAGGGATGATGATTTGCCTGTGTGCGTGTGCTCCTTCTCTTAGACTTTTAATTTTTCAGAAAAGGATTCCTCCTTCTACAAAGAAATGGAGTATGCTAGCAAAAGCAGATTTCTGCATTTCATATACTGAACAGTCTTTCCATAGGACCTGTGGGCATTTTTCAGTGCTGGGGGAAAGTCCTTCGGTGGGCCAGACATTTAAAGACATAAGCCCTTCTCAGCATTCTCTATGAGGCTGGCTCTGCTGAGCAAGTGAGTCATGTGGGACAGAATGTCGCATTTCAGTACCTTTTGGCTATCTGTGCACGTTAGACAATAACGATTGCCAAGCCAACGTGTCTCAGGTTTTTTAATTACGGATTTAAATGCCCACAGGAGCTCTGCTCATATGTTAATTCCACTGTTTGACTTTAAAGGATTTTTTTTTTTGCATTTTTAAATTCAGATTATAAAAGACAGTCAGTCATTCAATATGGAGACAGTTTACCATGTAAACTTGTTTGAGGGGCAAGCAGGATAGAGAAAAGGTAGCTAAAGCTTTTCCACATCTTTACTCTGAAAAGGTGGAGGGGGGGGGAATACTTGCTCCATGTTCTCCCCTAGGTCCTTTTAAAGGGCCAAAAATAAGTGTGTTAATAAAACAACCTTGACACCTGTTTTTGCAAAGAATTGTAAAACATTGGAATGATACTCTAATTCCTACATATTGTCAGCTTTCGAGTACCTTGTTTGTGTGGTGTCTACGTCATAGATTGTCTGAAACTGAATTTTCTACCCAGGGCAATTTCCCCTTAAGGCACATTTTACTACAGAAACATGTCTTATGCCACTGTGATTGGGTGTTTGCACAGCACTATAATGAACTCAAATTGAAATGTGATTTTATAGATACATCTATTCCCCAAAAGACTGAGACTTTAAAGTCAAATATTACAGAGTTTTGGATATTCTGGTATTTTGGTTTATCCTTAGCCCAGGTCTTTCACATAATTATGCTTTATTAGAAAGGTGACTTCCTCTGATGTCTCATCAGAGACAAAGAGGAAACTAGATATATTTATAGATAACTTACAAAGCATGATCTAGGATTTTCTTTTGCTTAAAGGACATAGACAAAATCTGAACCAGGTCTGTAGATGACAGTATTGTATCATTGTTGGTTTTCTAATACCCCTAACATTTTATTTTGAAAAAAATTTGAAGCATCCAGTAATAGTTGAAAGAATTTAATAGTAAGCACCCAGTTGTATGCCCGTCTCTACTTGCTTCATCACACATCTGTCCTATCTTCTTTTTTTTAGGAAAAATAGGAGAAAAGAGTGATTATTTCTGAACTTACCTGCAAATGATTCAAGAGAAAAATTCTATGCAGGTGGAGGATAAAAGAGAATAAGATAAATTTGAAAAAGAGTTCACATTTGGGGAATTTGAGTGAAAGATGTATGAGAATTCTCTGTGCCATTACAACTTTTCTTTAAACCTGAAATCATGTGAAAATGGGTTTTTAAAATTGAGATTATAAGAGGAATATAATTAATCAAATTAGGATGATCTCAGTATAGAGAACCACTACTTTTCAAATAAAAGGATTTTTTTTTTTTTTTGTAGCCCTGTACTGCAAATGATTAGGGTTTTGCTATGGTCTTGTTAGGAAGACTGCGTCTTTCGTAACCTAATCTGTTATCATGGAAGGTCCAGACTTGGTGCTCAAACATAAAGAAAGGGAATATTGACTTCATGAGGAACTGTTTTGACTTTTACTTAGAAACCAACTGGAATATTTACCTGCCTATCGGTGCCATCTCTGTGAAGGGTCATGATAAATTCAATCAACGAAGAAACTTAGTGATGATAAGGCATAGAAGACTCCACCCCTTATATCTGTGCTATAATTATATCTGTGGGAATATGGAGGAAAGTTTTGTTTTAAATAGGAAGTTCAGTGGTTCATTTTTTAAAAAATTAAGTTGTTAATAGACCTTTATTTTATTTATTTATATGCAGTGCTGAGAATCAAACTCAGTGCTTCACACATGCTAGGCAAGCACTCCACCACAACCTCAGCCCTGAGAAAAGTTTTAAAAAATAAAACTTAAATACATGTGCCTGAGAGAAAAATGTCCCCCTTCAGTATTATCTGTCGGTTTTTCTCCTTTCAGAGAAAACTTCGAGGTGGTGGGCAGTGCATACTTACTTTAATAGTTTCAGGAACACTGTTACATAGCTGATGAATAATGTCTTAGTCTGTTTTATGCTGATATATAACAGGACACTTCAGGCTAGAGGAATTATTCTCAATAGAAGTGTACTTGACTCATAGTTTTGGAGGCTGGAAAGTCCAAGTTCAAGGGTACATATCTGGTAAGGGGCTCCTGGCTGTGTCACAGTGTGGCAGAAAACAACACATAGGTGAGAGAAAGTGAATGGGCAAGAGAGAGGGAATAGCCAAACTAATTATTTTACCAGGAACCCCTTCCTGAATAATGACATTCATCTATTCATGAGGGCAGAGCCTTTATATAAGACCTCATCACCTCTTAACGGACCCACCTCTCAAAACTTGTATTGGGATTAAAGTTTCTAACACATGAACTTCAGAGGACACAGTCAAGCCTCAGTAAATAGTATGACAAGTAATGAAAAGATAAAGAAGCAAAATGGAGGGCTGGGATTGTAGCTCAGTGGGGGAATGCTTGCCTTGCATGCGTGAGGCCCTGGGTTGGGTCCCCAGCACCACATAAAAATAAACAAATAAAAATAAATATATTTACCAAAAATACAAAGGCAAAATGGAACAGCAAACATTATACTGAATTGCGTAGCTTCCTATGAGGAATTATTCCTTGGAAAGGATGATCAATAACAAGGGAGGATAGCTTTATAAACTAGTTTGGAAACAGTCATTGTGGTAGAGAAAAGGGAAATTAAGGAATCATCAAAACATTGTGTTCTTGTGTTCTTGACATGATACTTAATTTTGATAGAACTTTATCTGAAATTCAGATTTCAAGCTCATCGTCTTAGGGAAATCCTCAAGTCTTGTATTAATAAAAATATAGAGGAAAAATAGAAAGGACCTAAACTATATGGTTACATCAGAGAGAAACTTAATATTTTAAGTGAAAAATAATGACAGGCATTGTTTTAATGAAAGAAAAGTAATGTTGCTTAATAACAAATGGAAAGCAACAGCACTTTTATGGAAGAAAGAAGGCTACTAACAAGGAAAGGAGAAGAAAAATAAAAGAAGAAAGAAGTACGGGGCTGGGGATGTGGCTCAAGTGGTAGCGCGCTCGTCTGGCATGCGTGCGGCCCGGGTTCGATCCTCAGCATCACATACCAACAAAGATGTTGTGTCTGCCAATAACTAAAAAATTAAATAAATAAATATTTTTTTAAAAAAGAAAGAAGTAGGGAGGGAAGGAGGGAAATCTTTGATAGATATGACTGGAGATTTAGGAAAATGAGAGGAAATAATAATTTAATGGAGATAGTCTTATGCCTAGATCAGGCCCTTGTGGAGGCGGAGGAGGAGAGAAAAAGGACCAGAGACCCAGTAGTCCAATATATAGAGAATCATAAGGCTGGAGTGTATGTAGCTCAGTGATAGAGCACCTGCCTAGTAAGCACAGGCCCAGAATCACCAGCACAACAAAAATAAATCTCCAGTTGTGTAAAATCAGAAAGCTGGGGACATCCCCAGACACCACCCTGTTTCCTTTCCTTTTTCTCACAATCATCCTATATATACTATAATAGAAACGGACAGTATATGGTTTGATTCCATAATAGAAAAATAACAGAATCCTGTGTGCAACTTATTAACTTTTAATTCTTTTATGCCAGGCTCTTATTTGTTTCTCTCATCACAGCATTTGTGTCTCATTAAAGAAGATAGCGTTGACTTAGTTATCTCTGCCTTACTAGAACACCCTTTCACACAGGTCTCCTTTCCCACTAGTGTGATGCCTGCCTTTTCTATTCCTGTGATGCTTTTCCCCTTCCAAACTGAATTATTCTGCCTCTCCTCAGGAATCCCTGAAATGTGAATTCAAAGTCCCTGTCTTTTGACTGCTTTCCATGGCCCCTTTGGTGAAGCTTGGCCCAATGTGACTAGTGTTGTCAGATTCACAATACTGATAGAGTGGTGTTGCAAACTTAGTAGTTTAAAATTTGGTGAAGTTATTTTTAAAATACTCTATTTAGTGGTCCCTTTCATGTATTTGAAATGCTTAGCTAAGGATGATCTTTTCGGGCTGGGGATGTGGCTCAAGCGCTAGCGTGCTTGCCTGGCATACGTGCGACCCGGGTTCGATCCTCAGCACCACATACAAACAAAGATGTTGTGTCCGCCAAAAAACTAAAATAAATAAATAAATATTAAAAATTCTCTCTCTCTCTTTAAAAAAAAAAAAAAGGATGATCTTTTCGACCACACCTATTGTGGTTTTAGCACATCGGCATTCAAAACAGGTCATGTTTTATTTGAGAAAATTCATAACTTACAGAGGTAAGTAGGACCGAAGAGGATAGTATTTTATATTCTAGATCATCAGATGGCATTAGATACAAGGCAAGCAGAAAAAGTAAAAGTGGGAGCCAGTTGTGTCCAGGGCCTGCTTTAAAAGATACAACAGTAATACACATGCCTGGTGAGTACTCCCAACCGCTGCATATGTACGAGGTGCTTCCCTTCTGCTGCTGCATGGAGGCCCATTGAACAGTGTCAGAGAAGGCTTTCCTGTTCCTTGGGGGCAATTCTAATGAAAAATGGGTTTGCTGCAGGATACCTGCAGCCACTTCAGGGAATTCTAGTGTTATCCGCAAACATGTCATAGGATCTTACTCTGCAGATCCAGTGTATATGAATGAAATGCCGAGTCTGAGCATGTCAGCAGGGAACAAAAGAAGACATTAGGAAATGACACCATTGATGCCACAAAGCCAGGAGCAAATCCAAGCAAAAGTCATCATATTCCCAGTCAGAGTATTTCTGAATGGCAGGTTTGCCCATCTACTGGTGATCAATAACCAGGATAAATAAAATGGAATGGTGAAAAACCTCCTTTCACAAGAGTATCTTTCAGAATTGGCCTAAGTTCTTTTCATTTAGGTCAAGTTATCTCTTCAAAGTGATGGGCAAAAATGGGGAGGTAAAATGTGGAGAATAGTGAAATGCCCTTAAAGGAACATTGTTTGAGATGCTGTGACATGCTGCTTAGGGTTACTAGGAACCCCAAAAATCAGCAAGCTGGCTTTACTGCTGCTTGGGGTTGCATAATCCTTTTCTACCTAAGAGGTATAAACACTCAGGTATAACATTCTTCAGTTTCTTATGTATTTCAGTGTTGTGTTATCATTTCTAGAGCAAAAATGCCATTTAATGCTTAAGCAGAAATTAACAAAACAAAGGAGTTAGCCAAATCTAACCAGAGGCTAATAGGACTAAAATATATTTCTAGGATTGGAATTTAGTCTAATTGTTTAAAGTAATGACAAAGTAAAGCATTTGGGTCTTGACAAAACATGAGTGGCTATAGTACAATTTATAGCATTAAGTAAGCACATTGTACTCCATGACACCAACTCTAGAACTGCTTCAGGAACATGGCAGAGTGTCAGATAAATTCCTCTGATCCCTACTTTTAGCAGACTTTGCCTGGATTGATCATATCCAAGTGCCTTGTGGACCTGAATCAGTCCTTCTTAGTTTATAAAAGACCATCTTAATTTTTGGTATGATATGCATGTTTATCAATAAAAGTTAGCTTTTGGATTAGTCTGTGCCTCAAGTGAAAAAAATAAAGTTTCATTTGACATGATACTTAATTTTGATAGAACTTTATCTGAAATTCAGATTTCAAGCTCATCAAAAAGTACCTGTACTGCCATGTTAAAAAACTGATATTTTCTACTCTGTCTCCTACAAAGCATTAAAAGCAATTCCTTCTTTTTTCCAGAGACGATAAAGGAAAACCAATAACTGAGAAATTAGCATCCACAAAAGTTCAAAAATGAAGTATCTGACTTTCAAGGGCTCCAAATTAAAAACAAACAAACAAACAAAAAAATAGATTAGATTTCCAGAATGGGAAAAGTTTTTATTATTCTTCCTTTCTTTTTTTAAATTTTTGACCAAATGAGTTTTCTTTAAACACAATTTTAGCTTCTTACATGATTTGTCATTAAAAAGTCTTGCACTGGGTTGCATTACTCTGAGTTGTTATTTTAGAAATTGGTGATGTGCATCTGTGAGAGCCTGTCATGGTATGCAGGAAGCAGTGCCATTAAGCAAGTTACCACCATCTGCTCCTACCTGCAGCCATTCTCAGCACAATATCATTCTTTTTTTCTCCTGTAACCATCAATTGCTATTAAAAAAAAATCAGTGTCCATATCAGAAATTTATTCATATTTGCTAAATTGTCTTTTGCTGAATCATGTGATATATACTTGTAATTATATGGAATCCCTTTCCTAAGAAATTGAGTCAAATAGGTTAGTGGGATTTAAAAGGCATTTGAATGGACACAAAAATTAAATTATGCACAGACAGCTATTTCAGGATAGTTGTTTTTCTGAATTGATAAGAGATGAAGTCCTGATACAATTTTCTTTCAGTTTTAGGAAGATTCTTTTATTTTTCCTCTGTAGATTTGCCCAAATGACCAATTACACCAGAGGTTAAATGATAATACTGCACCTCTTACAGAAGATGCTGCAGAGCTTGAGCCCAGACCCTCAGGAGGCCCACCTAAGAGGCCACTAGGATGTTCTAATAGAGGGATATTTTGGTGCTTTTGAAGCATAGGGCACATTTTTTAACCCTTATAGCTAATTATATGATGAGGTTAACCAAAATAGTGAATTTTCTTTTTGTGTACCAGTTGAGATTACACAGTTGAAAAGGCAGTATGGTAACATGCCATGTGTGCTTATTATTTGTGCTCTGCTCTTCAGTAGTCCTTTCTGTTGAACTCTGGTTTATTTTTATAGTAAAGATTAGTTTTTCCTATCAGTCTGCATATTTATTACAAACAGATTTCTAGGACAAAACCATTTGTATTGTGATTTGTGTCATCTTTACTAATTTTATAGAAATTAGGAAGAAACATAGTAAGGATAAGGATCTCTTTCCCAGTTTTTTTTTTCTTTCTTTCTCTTTTTAAGGCAAATTCTGAAGTGTTACTTAAAAATGTAGAGTTCTTCTGTGTCAGGAATTTCACCTTACTAAATAGCTTTATGGAGCACCACCACCAGACAGTACCTGGAGCAAGAACATGAATTCAAGTGTTTTTGCAAAAGAGTAGTCTACAGTCTTGTTAGCTTTCCATATACTTTAATATGGCCTAATCTTCTTTAGTCAGATTGAGTGCTTAAAAAAAGTCTTATGTTCCCTGAACTAGAGATATGAGAAGATAGCATATGTACCCTTTAAAAATTAACAGGTATACGTTTTATGGACTTAAAAGTCTCATTAATTTTTTTCTCGATAGATGGATATTTATTCTATTTTATTTGTGCTGGTGTGTGTGTGTGTGGTTGTGTTAGTGTGTGTGTGTGTTTGTGTTTAAATTGTCATCGTTTTGGCGGTGCTGGGGTTCAAACCCAGGTCCTTGCACATGTTAGATAAGTACTCTACCACTGAGCTGGACCCTGAGCCCTATTTTTTTGATTTTTTATAGACATTATAAAGAAAAGTGTTAACACATAACCCTGACATTATGATACTTTACCCTTAAATATTTCAGTTTTTATTTTCATCGTAACCACAGTTCAAATATCATACTCAGGAAACTTAAAATCAACACCAAAATTAATACTCTAATAGAGTACTTCTTAAACTATGGTAAAAGATAAGTTTTAAAAATTTCAAATCCACTGCTGACTGGTACTTTTGTAAAATGAATTACTATTAAAATTAATTTTTTTTTACACAATACCTTTTTACTTAATTATTTTTATGTGAGAATTGAACCCAGCGCCTCACATGTGCTAGGTGAGTGCTCTACCGCTGAGCCACAACCCCAGCCCATAAATTGAAATTTTAAAACCCAGCATAAACAAAAGTATAAACCCAATTGTTTGAATTTTGGACTCAACAGACATAAAATTACTTTGTCAGGCTTCTGTAAGAGTTTCTAAATGTTTACTCAGATTTTATACTTGTCTCATTACAGACAAATGATAGTGTACAGATCAACATGACTCTGGACTTTATTTTTGGGTAACACTAATGCCCACATTTACTTAGTAGGTCACCACCTATGTTGTTGTTTTTATCACTTATATTCTTTAGAATAAGGCCTTTGTTTTTAATCAGGGATCCAATCAAGGATCACTCGTTGTATCTGGTTGTCATTTCTTTTTGTTTAATCTACCACATTTTCCTGGTGTTATTTGGGAGTGGGGGAGAGTTATGTGTTAACACTTTTCTTGAAGAGTCCAGGCCAGTTGTATTGCTGAATGGTCTGCAGTTTTTATTTATCTGGTTGGTTTCTTATGACCAAGTCCAGGTAAAAATTTTTTGTGAGAATGCTTTATGTGCCTTTGTCATGTCAGGGCACATCATCGGTGATGTTAACTTTGATCCTTTCTTGAGGTAGTGCCTACTTAGTTTATTTTTTAAGTGCTTTAGGTCTGTATTCTAGCTGATAGAATCACGTAACGGTTCTGCTCAATTTATCACATATCTGCAAGGGCTTATGGAGTTCAGGCAGTGGACTATGAAAATGAATAAGACCTAGTTTTCTTGAAGACCTAATCTTAAGGTTTAGAGAGGTAAGAGAGGTGTTGGATAGGAGGGAAGGAATAACTTAAGCAAGGGTGCAGAGGCAGGAAAAAACATTTCTGTTCTGGAAATAGCAGTTAATTCAAAGTGGTTGGAGGAGTGAATATAATGGGAGGTGAAGTACAGTTGTCAAGGGTGTTGAATGAATGCCTTCCCCTTGAGTTTAGGCTTTATTTTACAGTTACTGGGGAGAAGACATTGGGAAACTCAAAGCAGAGAAGTGACATGGTAAGATCTCTTTTTGAGAAAGATTAGTCTACCAGAAAAAAAGATATGTTTGTTCCACGTGGAAAGATACCAGTTGGGAAGATGTTACAAATTGTCCTAGTTCAAGGCCTGGATTACAGCAGTGGAATAGAAGTACAAGGCAGTGCCAGGACTGATGATATATAAAGAGGGAGGTGAATGAGGAAGTGGACATGCCTAGGATTCTCAGATTGGGCTACCCAGGGTATCATTAAGATGAGAAGCTGCAAGAAGAGGAAATGATGACGAGAAAGCCAGATTTAAGGTGTTGGCGAGACATTAGGATAGAAATGTTTCTCTTAGAATTTGAAATACAGGTGCAGGGTGGCAGGAGAGGCCAGGTCTGGAAGTACAGATTTGTTGACTTCTACTCTGTTCTAGGCACTGCACTAGGTATGACCTCACCTAATCGTCACAGCAGCCCTGTGAGGTGATACAACAAAAGGTTGAGCATACCTAATCTGAAACCCCAAATTCAGAGCTCTCCACAGCCCAAAACTTTTGTGTGCCAAGATGACACATTTTGGATTCTGAATTCTCAGATTAGGAGCACTTAACTAGTTAAGTCTTTGCTGATATTCTAAAATGCAAAAAACTCTGAAATCTGAAACATAACTGCTCTGAAGCATTTTGAAAAAGGGATGCTCATCCTGAATCTTCATTTTAAAGGTGAGTAACTTGTGTGAGGTCATAAAGGTAATCATGAGGGCCAGAATCTATCCCTATTCCATGAAGGAGGTAATTGTAACATTCAGATTGAATGTAGTTACCCAGGCAATGAGTTTATATAGGGGGAAAAAAAAAAGAGAGCCCAGGCAGAAGCTTGAAAAGCATCTGAATATAAAAGGGTTTAGGAAGACACTTTCAGGGCTATGGGAAAGAAAATCAAGAAAGTAGAGACAGGAGAACATATGTTTTCGAGAAGAGCATGGGCAGTAGTGCATTTGCACAAAGAGATCAGGAAGGACAAAGGTTTGAATAGGTCTGGAGGAATTTGATCACATAAGGGCGAGCAGAGATTTGGGTGAAGATGGCATGAACTCAGGCAGAGCCTGTGGCCCAGTTCAGGGATTCTCTCCAGCAGTAATGAGCAGTTCAGAATAGGAATTGTCACAGTCAAAAGTAGTGTGAGGGAGAATAAAGTAGAAGGGGTTGACCATGGATTCAAGAATGGACAGGAAGTAGGGACACTGTGACTAGCTAATAGTCTCCTGGAAGTCCAGACGGAGTGAAGCACCTTGAATGTGCAGTTTGCTTATGATTTCTGTGCATAACATTTTAAAATGAATATTATATTTAAGATGCTTTTGGTACATTGTATATTCAATTTTAAAATGAAGAGAAGGTAAGAATTCAGTTACTCCTTTAACTTTGTAATCAATCAGTAAATAAAAACTGCCTAGGGGTCTTGCTCAGTGGTAGAGTACTTGCCTAGCACATGTGAAACCTGGGTTCTATCCCCAGCTCTTGCCAGGATTGGTGGAGAACGGCTCTAAAATTTTCCTATGCCAAACTAACTTATGGACATCGACTTCTTTTCCTTTGGGGAAATTTTGTTAGCTAAATACATTGCTTGAAGTATCATCATCTCTGTTTTGCAGGAGTCAAGAGAAACAAAAGGACCTCATGCAAACCTCATGAATTTAGAAAGGAGAAGCAATGCCTAGTACCAAATGGGAGATATTTTGTAACCCTAAAATTCTAGAGCCAGAAGCTATCTTAGAAATCTCCAATCTTCTTATTTCAACAATTAATTCGTGGAACTACTTTCCAGGCTGAGAAGTGAGGTTACCAATTCAAAAAAAAAAGTTAATTCTTGTCTTTGGGGAAGTTTTGATCCAATGGGAAAATCAAAGAGCTTTGTTACTCCTTGAAGAACTTTAGTAATAAAGGGAAAGAGAACTATAATTTAGCAAGTGTCTGTTTTCTTTTGGACACTCTGTTGATTAGGAGAGAGATTTTGTTTTTTCAGTATTTACAGAGGACACTTGCGCATGCTTGCTTATTAGAAGGAGGAAGGGAAAGGAGTCAGTAAAGAGGGACATACAGTATTCATTGTCTGGTTATTTTAATCATTCCAGTGTCCCCAGCAATTCAGTCATACAATTAGCTAATCATTATTATCCCCAGTTCACTGGGTGTAGGAGAGAAGGTTAGTGAACTTGTGAAGGAAAGAGGAAAGAGAGGCACATTTATTTTGATTTCTTGTTCTTTGACTTCTGGGGGCCAAGGTTTTGCATACTGGTTTAAGAAACTTGCTCTTCTGGAGCTAAAACTTTTTTTTGCTTTGTTTTGTAATTGTTGTTGACTTGCAGTATTATGAATTAAACAAAAGGCAAAACCTCCCAAAGCATAATGCAATTTAATTTGAGGTTGTCCACATCACTATTCCCAACAGTGTCAAGCAGAAAGGAATGCAGGCATTAAAATCAGGAGACAAATATTTGGATTTTGTCACTTACCTGTGTAATTTTTCATGAATCACTTAGTCTAGTTGAGTGTCACTTTATTATCTTCATAATATTGTGATGAGGCATAAGTAATATAATGTGTTTAAAAGAAAAGGCTTTGTAAGCTATAATATCAGTTGGATTTATAGAATGCTGACATTTAAAAAATGGTGAATATCTTGTTCTGGTAAAATACCTGGTCCCAGGTGACTTAATCATTGAATTATTAGACTTCCATGATTAATTATTTCTTAGAAATGCTCAAGAGACTGCTTTATAAGTATACATCAGGAGAGAGCCTTAGTTTTTATCTTTGAAAGACCATTATTATTTTTGCAATTGACTCACAAGCTAAGAATATCTCCCCGCCCCTGTTTCTTCTAGAGTGATGTTGTTAAATGACTAAATGAATGTCCCTCAGACTTTCCCCAATTATTTTTATTTTGTTGAACTTCTAAATAAATTACAATATTGAAAAAAAACACAGGGCTGGGGATGTGGCTCAAGTAGTAGTGCGCTTGCCTGGTGCTGGTGTGTGGGGCACTGGGTTCGATCCTCAGCACCACATAACAATAAATAAATAAAATAAAGATATTATGTCCATCTACAACTAAAATATTAAAAATAAATAAATAAAATAAAAACACTATAAAGTGTTGGGCTGTAGCTCAGTAGTGGAGCACTTGCCTAGCATGTGTGAGGCACTGGGTTTAATCCTTAGCAAATTAATTAAATAAACAAACAAACAAACAGAATAAGGCATTCTGTCCATTTACAACTACAAAAAATAAAAATAAAAAACATAAACACTGTAAAGTGGGGCTGGTGTTGTAGCTCAGTGGTAGAGCGCTTGCCTAGCACAGGTGAGGCACTGGGTTCGGTCCTTGGCACCACATTAAAAATAAAAAACAAAAAACTATAAAGTGACTATTGGCCCATCTCTACTTTTCAAGGAAATACTGAGCACCTGAGCACCTAATTGCACAGGCCAGAAACAATGCACGGTGATGGAAGAGTTATACTAGATGAAAGGACCCTTATCCTCAGGGGTCAGAGTACAGTAGCATAACTTAAACATTTCACAGTCTTGCCTACTGGGTCATGGACCCTGTAAAATGGTTACTAATAGTACCTATCTCACTGGATTACTTTGAATATTAAATTATATAATACATAGTTAACATTCTTAGAACCGTGTCTGCCATTGTAAGTACCCTAACAACTCTTTGCAGCTGATGTTGTTATATATGCTTAGATGTGAAGTTGTATGACTCAGGCACTTGATGTAATAGAGTTTCATAGATCATGGTAGGCAGATAGAATGAAGAAGTTTTATAGAAAAGTTGGACGGATGGATAGAGTTGGGGGAGAGAAAGGTACTCCAGGAACAGGAAACATCATCAACAAAATGTTACAAATGGGAGGCCAAAGCTGGGCACAGTGGCACACACCTGTAATCCCAGTGACTTAGAATGCTGAGACAGGAGGATTGCAATATCAAGGCTAGCAAGGGTAACTTAGTGAGACCCTGCCTCAAAATAAATAAGGCTGGTAATGTAGCTCAGTGGTTGAGCGCTTGCCTAGCATTTAGTAGGGACAGTAGGTACTGGGTTCAATCCCCAGTCCCACTAAATAGGGAAGAGAAAAGCTTAAAAATGGGAACCAATTTGTTGAGTTCACAGAGCCAGGAGGAGACCAACCTCATTGATGGGACTGATTAAGGTTGAGGGTGAATATTGGTCAGATCAATGTGGAATGAGAGTGAGTAGGGTAGACAAAGAATATTAGAATGAAAATATCATTTTGCAGTTGTAGTCACATTTACTTACTTAAATCTAACAAAAGTTGTATTATTCAGATTTATTTATGTGAGCTGTATAAAGTATACTCTTTTTAAAGTTAGTCCCATTTCCATCATATTTTGCTGTTTATTTTCCTTTCCTAGATTTACAGGTAATTTGGATAGTCAACACAGTCAGCCAAGGTAGGCACTTTTCCTTTCCTCTACCCTTGACCCATGGAGTTGTTTTTAGGCCCAAATCTGAGTCAAGATGAGATTTATACTGTGTGTGAGAGAGAGACTTCCTCAGGAAAGCAAGAGAGGAATTTTGACTACATTTCACTAATCTCAGAACACAAGCCATATATGCCCATAGTGGCCTGGATATGTTTCACAGTGTGGAACTTGGCTCTTTTAGATAATCAATCTCCCTCTCCCCTCCTCCCTACCCTCCCCCTCCCCTTCCCCTGTCTCTTATAC
>NW_026000174.1:54742387-54786015 GCF_001458135.2 Marmota marmota marmota | reverse complement strand
TCCCTACCCTCCCCCTCCCCCTTCCCCCCTCCATCCTCCCTCCCCTTCCTCCCTCCCCTCCCCCCTCCCCCCAGGAAAATGTCAATTGACAATTTTCCAGATGTTCAACATTTTATTGGATTATCAGCTGAACATTATATATTATCAAAGTGTATGAAAACAAATACATATTGTGCAGGAAGGTGCTAAATGTTAAAGTTAGCATTCCCAGATAGAAAAATGGGTTACTTTTCCAAACTTGGCTGTGTTAATTTCCACCTACCACTTAGTAAAAAAGTAATGAATGGATTTTACTCCATTGTTCTTACATGGAATAGTGATCCCAAGAAATACAAAGAGAAAAAATAGAAGCAGATATGCTACCAGGAATATAAATAAGATAATAGGGATTGTTATGGTAGATTCCTGAACCTTCTTAGGGATTATGACCTTGCACAGAGTAAAATGAAGAAGCCCATTATCTTAAAACTTGCAAATGATACAAATAAATCATATGCATTGAAAATTAAAGAAAAAAATTATCCATTGGTAGTCTGTGAAGGGTACACATCTTCTTTCTCATCAATCAGTATAACGGAGTCAAAATCACAATGGAGTTAACATTTTTGTTAGTGGGTTTTTTTTTAATATTTTATTTTTTAGCTGTAATTGGACACAATACCTTTTTATTGTATTTATTTATTTTTGTGTGATGCTGAGGATTAAAACCCAGGGCCTTGCATATGCTAGGCGAGTGCTCTACTGCTGAGCCACAACCCAGCCCAGGGTTTTGTTTTAATGTGAAAAAAATTAACAGTAAGACTATGGTAAAATACAGTTGTGTCTTCTGTAAAGTACTGCCGAGTCCTGGCTCCAGCGCTGTGCCTAGGCTCCTTGAAGCCCAGGCCCCTTTTCCTCTTAGAACTTTGCCATTACTCTGCATGATGTTGGACTCATAGTAGGTGTTCAGTGAACTAGTGTGGGCAGATGGGGCAGTCACCATGGTAGAGGGAAGAAAAAACATTTTGATTAGTCACACAGTATTTTAAGTGTTTTTGTTATAGGGTATCATCTGTAAAAGGCCTTGCAAGGTAGCCCTAAAGATTAAAACTCTGTGGAATATTTGGCATAATCTAGGTACTTAATAAATAAATAATAGCCATTATCATTGTTTAAAAATTTTTATTGACTTGTTTTAATTTTAACTTTGAATTTTCTTGATCTTCATTGTTGCTATGTATAGATTTCTATTTTGTGCCTTTGAAGCAAAGAATAAAAATATTGTTACCTTCCAAGTGAGAATTGCTGGTCTTAAAATATTTTTGCGCCATTTTGATTGTAGGAAAGTTCATCAAATTAAGATACTTCCCTAATTAACGTAAGTATATCCTTTAAAATAAAATATTTGACCAATTCAAGAGATTGTAGTAATGTATTGTAAACTAGGTTTAGCTGAAGTCTCACTGACCCCACTAGATGGCGTTAATTCATTAAGTGAGAACTTCATTCTGTAGCTCAGCTCCGGTGTATAACTGATTTTGAATGTATTGGAGGGTTAGTTTGGCAGTGTATACACTCTTAGATCCCTTGCTATTTAAGTAGAGTGCTTTGAGGGTCTTTCAGAAGGTTCAGGAAGATTAGAAGACTGATTTGTTCACACTTAAAACATTTAAATAAGCTACAGTATTTTATTAGGTGCTTGTTAATTCTGGCTTTGACTTCGCCTTTGCCCTAATTGTGTACTCAGCTGAAAGATTATGAATTTCCTGTTTTATCATAGCTCATTGCCCAATTTTCATAATTCTTACTTGGGTTTCTGGAAAAATTGGAAAATATGAAAATGGGAAGCAGATACTTCTTAAAGTAAGTAACTTATAACAGATTTAATTTTAAAATTACTTAGTTTTTATTTATAGGAACTAGATCAGCAACTTTAGGTTCTTCTCGTTCTTTAGGCATAAATGTAAACTAAAAATGAACATTCCAATTTTTAATTCTCTTTTGTCTGAATTTGAATTATTATCTACAAAGACCATTTTATATTATATCAGTCTATTTTCAAAGCTTAAAAATCGTACTTTCCCACAGTTATTAATAATTAAGCTATCTTACTTATTTTATTTTCTTGCTATTTTTAAGAGTTCTGAATTTGGAGTTTTTTAAAGAAATGATGATGAATACATTTCATATGTAAAAACTGTCTCCACATTTCATTAGGAGTGGTCCCCATCCCCTTTATGATCAGATCCCTACAGCTCAAGTAAGTTGTTTCAGAATTGAGATGACCCATCTTGAGCTGTAGAGGTTACTTGTGCTACAAATAGTCTTTTATTCATTGCTCATGAGGTGTAAACTGTTGGTGCTGATGTTTATTTAACCCTTAATGTTTGTTTAACCATTCCAGTGTAAGGCAGTACACACTTCATGGTAACAGGAATGCTGATTGTTTCATTTAGTGGTATGTAATAAAAAACTGAGAATAATCAGGAACTTTTGCCAGTAGAGTCAAAATAACCTGTTTTATAAGTCTGAGCAGGAGGAAGGTCTGAACATTTAGTTCCAGTTAATCGAATTAATGTGTTAAATGAGGATTTTGCTTTCTCTTATAATCTTAGAAAGTTTCAACCAAAAGAAAAACAACTGCCTAAAGTTTATTATATATAAAGCATAAAACTACATATTGACTTTTTTTGATGACTTACAACCGTAAATCTAATCATATCTTATACACATGTTAATGCTTATATATAAGTATGTATACAGGCATGTGTAAAAATGTACATAATCTCATTTTCCATTGTCAAGAAATGTTTGTGATAAGAAGTAATATTGTAAAAGGAAAAATTAATCATTGTTGCATAGCACTTGAGCTCCTTTCCCTATGTTCCTTTTTTTGGGGATAAACGAAGAAGAATAAATTTTGTGTGAATGTAGGTATATGTGTGTAGTGAATGAGGAAAAGGAGGAGATCATCTTCTCAGAAGGCATGAACTGTGCTTTACAAACAGCACTTGGATAATGAGTCTCTTAGTCTTGAGGAGACAGTTTAATGGAAAGCTGTCTAATCCTAAAAGGATGTACAAAGTACATCCACAGTAAAATTTTAAGTACTATGACAAAATAAATAATTCTGTGCTGTGCAAACCAATATAAAGGAAAATGAGTTTCTGTGGAGTAAGAGGTCAGATGGGTATGGTTCTTTAAAACTGTTATGTTGAAGAAGCATATAGGATATTCTGTTATAGCCATTGATCAAATATTTTAGTTCAAGAAATCAAGAAATAACAACACTTGCATATCTTAAATAACTTTTAGTATAATCTTAGAGCCGAGACTTCTGTCCTCTACCGCCACCTACCCAGAGTCTCTCATTTCTTATCTATTAAAAGTTAAATTTTTCTTTGGTCAAAAGTCTTAATTTTTTTTTTTTACTGTGTCCAAGACATCTCAGATCAGTTCTCTTTGTTCATACAGAAACACCATCTGTGATGTCAGACCATTTCTTAAAAAAAAAAACTGTTCTTTTGCATTAAATTATTTGATTTTTATGAAAAACAGTGATGAATACTTTTTGAGATTTCTTACCTGTATGTATAATTGAATGATTCTTTAAATTTAAGGAAAATAAACTTAGAACTTTTAATTGAAATGAAAATTGTACATATTTATGAGCTATCACATGCTGTTTTTAATATGTTTCAGTACATTGTATAATGTTTAAGTTGGGGTAAATATATGTATCTCCTGAAATATTTATCATTTCTTGGTGATGACAATATTCAAAATGTTTTCTTCTGGCTTCATTGAAATATATGCTGAATTATCATTATTTATAGTCACTCTATCTTACAATACAATTCCAGAACTTAATTCTCCTATCTGATTATAACTTAGTGCGCATTGATCAACCGTTCCATGTGTGTCCCACCTTTCTACTCTTCCCTGGCCTCTCAAAGAATTTTATTCTTTGGTATATCTTTTTAATTTTCTACTTTGTGACTCCATTTTTTTTTAAAAAAAACCTACTTTTGAAGCAGAGATTCTGAAATTACCACTTTTCTAAAAATATCACTTACAGCTGAAACTTAATATATCGAAGCATTTTTGTTCTGGAGATGATGCATATTTTCATAAAGATGTATTTCTAAATGAAACAGCACTGAGACTTCTGAAATAGGGAACCTTTCCAAAACAGGCTGTGGTTGCCTGGATGAAGAATATTAGGTTGCAACACTCAAATAGGAAATCTTGGCATAGGAAGCAATTGATGAAGGGCAAATGTCTGCAGTCTAACAGAGCTCTTAAAGGCACTTGCGTGGGCCTGCCCACAAAGCCTTGCCAGTACCTCTGATTAAGTGCCCTGTGCTCTGTAGTGTGCTGAGCCATGCTCACACTTCCATCTTTGATTGTGTTCTGCATGACACATCTTTGTTTTGTTTAATATTTTTAGTTGTAGTTGACACAATATATTTATTTATTTATTTATTTATTTATTTATTTGTGGTGCTGAGGATCGAACCTAGTGCCTCGCACGTGCTAGGTGAGCGCTCTACCGCTGAGCCACAACCCCAGCCCATCTTTCTTGTTTTTAATCTTCTGTAAGTGCTAGTCGTCATCCTGGTGAGGACTGCAAACTTTGCTTAGGTCATCCTGATAATGAGCAGCTTTGTGGTGCTTTAAAAATGAAGTTCATCAGTATTTTAAAACTATCAACTTATTATTTAGTATCACTGTTAGTTCTACCAATACTGAATATTTTATAACTCTAATTTTATAAAAGTTTTTCTGTCTTTTAGTGGACTGTGGAGAAAGTTGGTATTGGTTTGCATTTTGTAACAGTAGAACTGAATACTGAAGAGAGGCTCTTTCCTCCTTATAATATAGATACAAAGTTTTCTTGGCTGTTTTATTTAATACTCTTTATAAACAGGTTTCCTTTTCAAAACAAGAAATATTTTTGTTTCTAAAAAAGATTCTACTGAGAAAATTTATTCTAGTCCTGTTTTTTTTAAATTTCTTTTTTAGTTGTAGATGGCCACAATATCTTTATTTATTTACTTATTTATTTTTATGTGGTGCTGAGGATCAAACCCAGGGTCTCACACCTGCGAGGCGAGTGCTCTACACTTAGCTACAGCCCCAGCCCCTCTAGTCCTCTTTTTTACAATAACTTCTTAAAATAATTTTAAATGGGTTTATGCCATTTGGGAGAGAAGAAAAAGTCATAGAAACAAACTTACCTGATGTATGCAGGTCCAAAACAGTTAGAAGTCATAGTATTCAATCACAAGTAAAATTTCTGTAGTAGATATGTATTTATTCAATTAATTCATTTTATTTTGATTCATTTGAGGTGTGTTTTTTAAAATATATTTAAAAATTTTTTTTTAGTTGTAGATGGATACAATATCTTTATTTATCTATTTTTATGTGTTGCTAAAGATTGAACCCAGCGTGTCGCATGTGCTAGGCAGGCACCCTGTCGCTGAGCCACAGCCACAGCCCTTGAGGTGTGTTTTAATTTTAAAAAAGGTACCATCAGTCTACTTAGTGTTGTAAACATTGGATATTTGTGGGTTTTTTGGGGGGGAATTTTTATTTTCTATTACAAATACAGAATTTTGACTTTTGGAAAGAAGGAAACTAATTGAAACTAGTTAAGTAGGTGTAAACTAGGTGCTCTGTGAAGGAGGTCTTCACTCTGTGGTGTGTATGTATCATTTGTGTATATGTTTGTACATACAACATTTTGAGGAGACAGGACCCTTTATGATCCTTAAAGGGTATACAACACTCCCTCTCCCCGGTGGTGAGATATATAAAGCAGTTCCATTACTAAGTTTGAATACAAAGCATTGTCCCCTTCAAATGAAGAGGGCTACCTGTGCATTCCTTTTTTTTTTTTTTTTTTTTTTTTTGGAGGGGTTACTGAGGTTTGAACCCAAGAGGCTTAACCACTGAGCTACATCCCCAGCCCTTTTTATATTTTGTTTAGACACAGGGTGTTGCTGTATTGCTTAGGGCCTCCCTGTGTTGCTGAGGCTGTCTTTGAACTTGGCAGTCCTCCTGCCTCAGCCTCCCGAACTGCTGGCATTACAGGCGTGCACTACCACACCTGACTTCTTTTTCATTTTCTTTTTCTTTTCTTTCTTTTTTAAATAGTGCTTTTAAAATCTAGAAGTATTTGCTATAATTTGTTCTCAAATCATAATTTATAAATGGAAAGAGATGGTAGATTACTCTTGGAGAGTTAATAAATCTCACAAGTTTTAGTAAGCACAAGTTAGTAATTATTTTCTTTCTGGAGCATTAGCCATTCCATAGTTATTTTGAGAACTATGTACTCTAGTCATGAAGGCCAAATATGGAAACAAATAATGAGGAGGGAGCAAAGAAAAAAGTCGCTCAAAGAAGCTCAGCTCACCATTACAAACCAGCCCAGAGTGCCAGATTATAATGATTTAAATCACTAATGAATTTCTTGTTATTTGGAAGAGATTTTTTTTTTTACATTAAGTGAGGGTAGTAATTTTCCAGTAGTCAGATTTTAATGAAAGCATTTACTCATGTAAATTGGAGTTTTATTTTTACATATTAGCACTACTATTTTGTTTTAACTAAAAATAGTCACCCTTTTCTTTATATTTTCTCATGAAATCCTTTAGAACCACTTCTAGAAATGATATGATTTTGCCATAAGTATTTTGTTTTCTCCCCCATCTAGTTTTTATGAAGTAGTGCTAACTCTGCCTTAATTTGATTTGGCATCCCTGCAATTGAACATTTGTAAGTATCTTGTATTATGGCCCATCTGGGTTGTCATAGAAACCAAAGACCTCCATCCTCTTTCCTCTAGTTAAAAATGGAATGCAAACAGGGCTTCAAAGTGACGTTTTTCTAGTACGAGTGACAGCCCTGTGAAGTGCAGAATAGAAAGGTTTCTTATTGGTTTTGTTCTCCCATGGCCTATCATACCAGTTAACTCTGATACGCACAGCTTTTCTCTTGAAAATCTGGCAAGATACTAATGGAATTTTTTAAAATGTGAGCATCAGAAAGAAGAAAAGAGTATAGTTAGTCCTTTTCCCACTCTTATACAAAAATTCAGTGTGAGGCAGCAATGTTTTATTTTCCTCCCTGTTATTAGCTTACGTTGAAGCCACAGGACACATGGCAGAAGTACCAGTTAATAACTACAATTTGAACTTCCAATATTAGTCCTGTTATTTATTTCCTAGGTTGGAAAATGTGGTTTTATTTCTTCAGAACCTGTAGACCCATTGGATTAGTACATGTTAATAATTTATCAGAACAGAAATTTGTTGTTATGGTAATATATAATGGACTGTCATTGGACCTGGTGACAAAACATTTTATAACCCCACTTCCATCCAGTCTGGTAGTTAGAGAATCCTTGACTTTACCTTGATGGTTTTCCCCTTCAGCTTCTCTGCCAGAACCACACAAGGCTTTAAATCTGGTGATGTTTCTGCTTTGGAAGCAGATATGCTAGTAAGTTCTAATATATTATTTCATTTGTAGTAGTAAAATATCTGGGGGTTTTGGTTAAGACTTATTAAACTGCTATTGTAGCATTACTCAAAGTTTAAAATGTCAAATTCTTATTTTGACCTAGTTTTGAGTATTTCTAGTGACATAGTAAGGATCTCTGAATGAGAAACATGTAATGGAAAACTGATAAAAAAAAGTTTGTATCCTAGAAAAAATGTTTTGGAAGATTAGATTTAAATCATCATTAGACAGTTTTTGATCTATTTGAAATTCCTTTACTATTTTTCGAAAGGAAAACATTATAAAATCTTTAAACAACATCTACAGTTTGTTAACCTAGTTTTTGGTAATTGTGTGCTTACATCTCTTTGTTCCACATCTTAACTAATGGTCAACAGTTGTTTTCAGTTGTGATTTTCAAAAGTGTTCTGAGTATTATTATATCTTGATAAAAGAGACCCTGCAAGTCCTTAGCATATGAGAAAAAGGTAGGATTTAGCTGCTGATATATCAAAAGGTAAGAGAATATATTTTCTAAATAACACTGTATTCCTTGGCATATAGTGTCGAAGTGAATAATTTGTTTTCATAGCATAGTGTGGGAAATGATGTAGCAGTTTCTTTATGCTAAATATGTTACTTTCTTCTTTACAGTTTGCTGCCTTCACTTATAATTTTGCTGGTGCTTTTTTTGTTTTGTTTGCAAGTATCAAGCAGTTTGAGAGGGCTAACATATAAGCTTCAACTTTCCAATTAATTACAAAATTAGAATCTCCTCTAGATCATTATTTCCACTTGTCAATGTCTGTTTAATAATACTAGAAATGTTGCTGGTTGTTCAGTAAATGTCATATGGTTGTCAGCCTTGCAAAAAGATTGTGGCTTTCCTTCAGCACCGTAGACTGAGACAAGCCTTTCTGTTCACCACTGCATGGCTCATCCCCAGGCAGAAAGCAAGGATGTTTATGTACATTAGGAACAGGAGAGGCTTGAACAAAGTAAGATGTGATGAATTTCTCACTCACTAAGATACAGAAATTCTCATGAAGGTCTCAGTCCCTTCCATCCCCGAGCTTTGTCAACACCAAATAATTGACATAGTATTGGGTCCTTTCAAATTTTTGTTTTTAGGTGTATTTCTGCACATTATTCATATAGTTCTTCCTCTTCTAACTCCTAACTTGTACATTTTTTTTAACCTGTATGGATAGATTTTTTTGATTTCCTTTTTCAAAATAAACACATTTTGAAGCACATTAGAAACAAGGTGAACTCATTCTACATTCAGTTCTCAGTCTTAAATGTAAAGAATAGAGCCCAATAGAAGTGCATAGTGTATGTATAGAGTTTTGATTTGTTTGTTTTTGGTACTGGCGATTGAACCTAGGCGTGCTTTACCACTGAGCTGCATCCCCTCTCCAGCCCCCTTTTTTATTTGTATTTTTTATTTTAAGACAGGGTCTCTCTAAGTTACTTACGGCCCTGCTTAGGCTGGCATTGAACTTGTGATCCTCTTGCCTCAAACTCCTGGGTCACTGGGATTATAGATGTGCACCACCATGCCCAGTTTATGCATGCCTTTTCCTTGGGTACATATTAGTTTATCTATTTAAAGGTCCTATAATCAAGGTCCTATCACAAGAACTTGCCTTACTCCATTTCCCCAAAATAATATTTTAATTATTGATTGCCCATATTTAATTCTTTTTATTTAATTTTTTAATTAAAATTAAGTCCTTGGGTTTAGCATTAGAGTACACACTCTGCAAGGTTTGTCTTCTGTTGATGACTCCATTTTCTCAATTTACTGTTCTCTTCTATGCATAGCTTTTTCAATCTTCCAATAATTTTGTTTGTTGATACTCTATAAGAAGCATAATCGTTGTTTTGCATATGTATCTCCTGTCTCCTGAAAAAGGTATTTAAACATAGATATGCACAGTGGGTGTGGTGGTACATACCTGTAATCTCAGCAACATATGGAACTGAGGCAGGAGGACCAATTTCTAATACCACCATCAAAATAAGGGGAGGGGCACGTAAACTTCTTTCTAATTACATAACTACATTTCTAATACTATATAGTTAGTAGACATATTCATTGAATATTGTCTTCCAATATTATTCTGCTCTCTGTTCTATTCATGGCGCTAACATCCTTTCAAAATTAAGATGAGGGAATGATTAGCAAAAGTGCAAGCAAATTGATAGTTGTGGATGAATCAAAGGATGTTTTGAGAACCTTTCCTAATACTGCATTAAATTTGTATGCTAATAACACAGACAGAAATCCAGCTAGGAATAAGTTGCCAATCTTTAAAACAAAGAAGACCAGAATAGTTTGTATACTTTGAGCAATGCTAAACCCAGTTCGTACTGCTATCCTCTGGGATTCAGTAATCTTTTTAGTCTCTCTCCATGGTAGTACACATATATTCCAGAGTATCAGACTGATTGCTGATGATGGCATTAAAATATTTTGATAGGAACAAAGCTGTGCTTCCTCATTCCTCACGAGCCCAATATTCAGAGATGACCTGTTTGTACACGGACCTGTGGTTTATCTCTTCTTGGTGCAAGAGCAGTAGAATAAGGTCTGCCTCTAGTTGATTGAAGTGGTAGTTTTAAATTCCAATAAGAGGTCCTATTACCAGTGAGGGAGGTTGAAATTGCAGAATGAGTTTGCAGCATGAGGCAGGTCTGCCCAGCAGCAGGTTGATTTGCACTGTGAGACAAGCAGTACGCATAAACAGATGGCCCAACAGTGAGTGAGAGTGGCAGATTCTGAACAGGTAGATTGGCTTTTGCCTGATTTTTTTTTTTCCTTTGTACCTGTAATTAATTAATTAATTAATTAATTAATTAGTGTGTGTGTGTGGTGCTGAGGATTGAACCCAGGACCGCACACGTACTAGGTGAGCGCTCTGCTGCTGAGCCACAACCCCAGCCCTTGCCTGATTCTTAACATGGTTATAGAGTGGAATTTTAATCTGTCTGCCACTCTGAAAACAAGCATTTAGTGAAAGAAATTGTCTTCATTGAGATATGGAAATCATGCATTATTAGGTAGAAGAGAAATCTGCCTGTCACTCCATGTGGACACTGAGAAACCAACATCTTTGGGAGCTGTTTCATGTAGGCATGAGCTGGCTTTTATCTTTTGGCACATGGTCATTCAGTATCATTCTGCTGAATGCTGTAACATGTAATGTGCAGTAAGAAAGTTAAAATGATGTCTTGGATATTGTGGTTTTAAGAACTATTGACCCTTTAATTGGAAGCACAGTTCTCATGTTTAGGTTAAGGAAAACATTGTTTAAAAAGGATACTATGGTGTTAAGTGTCATAAAAATATATATATCAACATAAGTTTGTGGTGGTTTAAGCAAAATAAAAATATTCATGAAAAAGTACTTCAATTTCCTACATCAAGCGTAGGAACAAAGAAGAATGTAGTAGAATTCCCAGATCTTATTATCCATTTTCAAAATGTAAATGTAAACAAACATTCCTCTGCCACTTTCAGAAGTATTTAAGCAGCTCATTAATTAATTTTCCAAAACTAGATTTTGCAATAGTTTTATAATTCTAGGAAAGTATTTTAAATATGAGATCTGATGAGTAAAATGGTGTACCACTTGAGTTTTCATACTTTTAATTTCTGATTATCAGATTAGTTGTATCATAGACTGACATCCTCAACTTACATGTTTGTGCTCAAAGAAAGTAAGTAATGAGCAGCATTGTAGGGATAACTCTTAACCTTCCTTAGGGATGTGGTTATGGATGTGCCCAGAAATACAAACTATACCCGAGCTAGAAGCCTTACTCAAGATGCTATAATGGCCACGTATGCCATTGGTTAGATAGAGGTATAAATATAGCTACCTTTTGTTTTCCATTCAAGATTAACTGTGTAAGCACCCACTTCCCCAGGTGGCTTTCATTTTGTCTGCTCAAGCATGTACACCTGGCCTTTGCCCAGGATAGAAAAGGCACCAATCTACCTTTGTACATATTGAAAGTAGTGTTCTAAGCACTGCACTAAAAAATCTAGGAAAATTATTAATGGGAAAATTTCCTCTCTCTCCCCAAAAGAGAAGTCATTTATATGTCAAGAAGTATAGAGATAGACTTAGTGCTAGTTCTTAACCAATTTTTTTTGAGTTACTGAATGATATATAAAGAGAAATGCTTGAGCAAGTAAATTATCTTCACAACATGTAGTTTGTAGATATCATTGTGATCTGATTGTGATACAGATCCTCTTGTAATTGTGTTACACTATGAACTTTAATATTGAGTTCTGTATCCTGTATTTCTTATAGGAAGCCACATTACCAAAAGTTAGCAAAATAAGAAGTTTGCAGTTTTGATATTGTAAAGATTAGCAGAATATGTTCAGATCACATTTGGTTTAAATAAGCTCCCATCGTTTGTTTGCTGCCTTCCAGCTTTATGTTTTTGGTTTGTTTTTGCCTACACATGTATAATTGAACTGAATATGTGTGCCAGTAAGTAACAGAGCTGCGTTCAGCTTCTGCTTAAGTCTGCAGTATTAAAGTATTCCTTTTGTTGCATGTGCTGGTCTTGCAGACTGTAGAGCCTTATCAAATGCAGCCAGTTGGTGCTGCTGGTATGAAAGCACAGGGGAGCTCTCATGTGGAAGGTTAATGCAGCGTAATTATAAAGAAAAATGAACTGCTCAACCACTCTATCTCCCTCTACCTCTGCACCAAGAGTGACAAGTGCTGTGATCTTTTATAAACCCTGGAGCAGAGGTTTAACCATCTAAAATTATGACAGTATAACTGTCACACACACAAACACCCTGTGAAGTATAGGTATGCACCCCTATGTAGGAATGATTCCTTCCTGTTACAGGGAGCCTTGGTTAGGAAAGGAGCACCTTCAAACACCAAGAAAAGCTGCTTGTTAAACACTGTACTTTGTGTCACTTCTCTCCCACTCAGTTTGTTCCATTTTCCTTTCCTAAAGGTGCTTTCTTCCCTCCGATTAGTGGCAAAGCTGACAGCCTGCTTGTGAGTGGGTCCATTGCACCATATCTATCAGACAACAAATATGCCTGTTTTCCCCAAGTGGGTCCATCACACATGCTCTCACAATCATCCTTAAATCAACTGGATTTATTGATTTATGGTGCTAGGGATCGAACCCAGGGCCTCACATATGCTAGGTAAGTGCTGTACCACAGAGCTAAATCCCAACCCTGGATTCTTTTAAAGGGTATGGAGATAATCATCTCATTCTCAGCATCTAAGCTGAGCAGACTGTAGGAAGCTCTGGTGCCAACTGAGAGTTAGGCTTTCTCCCAGGATCTCAGAGAGCAATAAAATTATGCACATTTCTGGGGGTACAAGGTAAAGCTAGATCCTTATATTGTTTGTTTGAAAGTATCTTAAAAATTATTTAGTCAGGAAAATATAGTGGAGGAGGATGAGGATAGAAAAAATCCAGGGAGAGACATTCAAAGGGTATAATGACTAGATAGATCTGTGCACCTAGTGTGACACATTGCCAGTGAAATTGCAGAGTTGTCCTGCTACCCGTACATCTGAAGGGTGAGCTGAGCTGAGCTGGTTGCTAGGTTGTGGAGCTGGGTTGATTCAGTGCTTTTGCCAGCTCAGCAGAGAGTTGAAAATAAGGTGTTACAGAGTGATGCAACAACAGAACCCCTGACATCTTGTTCTTACAAAGCCTGAAACGTAACCACTCTTGGTGAGGCTGTGCTGCCTGCTGAGATAAGTAAATTCAGCATCACATCCATTAGGCCTGGAGAGACTAAGCGGAAGTGATGGCTGTGTCACTTGCACAGCGGTCCTACTGACTGAGCCCTGGTCGTGTGTGATAGGTGGGGGAGGGGCAGCAGGCTTCCTAGTAGCAGCTCTGAACCCTAATCTGAGCGACTGATTTCAAAAACTTTTTTTGTGGCCTTATGTTTTTACCCCCAGTCCCTTTGCATCTTGCATATTGGGTTTGATCATCTGTACTCTATCTTCAAAACAAAACAAAAAATAGCCATATAGTTTTTATGCTGAGAAGACAAACCTATTAGTGAATAAAACTTTTAAATCCAGCTTAATGATAGTGGCTGGTAAGTAAAGTTTGCTATGATTTACTCCTTGAAAAATCCACCAAAGCCCATCATTTTACTAGTCTAAATGTTGCCAGTGTCCAGCACATTGATTAAATTGAAATCGTTCCAGAATTGAAGATTTTTGCTCAAGGCTGGAAAGTTAGCAACAGACTCTAAATTGTCCATCATCTACTGTAGATGAGGAAGCGTATCATTCTTGTTGGGTTGGCTGTCTGTGTGTTCCTTCTCAGCTGTGGGAGAGGCTGATGGCAGAAGTACAGCCTTCTCGCTGGCCTTTTTTTTTTTTTTTTTTTTTTTTTTTTTTTGTGGTGCTGGGGATTGAACCCAGGGCCTTGTATGCAAGGCGAGCACTCTCTGACCTTTTGAAGCAAGTTGTCTTTTTCTTTCTAGTCTTGTAAGAACATTCTCAGCCCTTCCAAATCTGCAGGACAGTTTATAGGAAGTCTGCTTTTCAGTGGGCCTCATTGGTGTGGTATTCTGGAGCCACCTCCATTGTGTCCCTAATCTCCACCTGTCATATTTTCCACCTTTATTGGCTCCTCTGGGTTGTTATCCAGATTACTCTGCTTCCTTGGGTCTCAAGAGCCTGGCTTGGCTTCTTGGCTCTTTCTTGAGTCTAGAGACTACTGACCAGTGAGAGACATCCCTCTCCCTTGCCCTCCTGTCAGCTCCAGAGAAGTCACCTCAGAAAAATGGGCTCCAGCCCATTTTTGTTCACACTAGTTTTGTTCACACTGGTTTTTCAAAGGACAGAGATTCCATATTCTAGTCCCCATTTTTCTGTCAAATAACTGTGTAACTTTTGATTGGTTTTCAGTCACTGTGTGCCTCAGTTTCCCCATCTGAATTGGTGACAGTTGCTTTAAACCATACCATATAGTTTTGATAATCTTATTGATAAAAGGGTATGAAAATTTACTAGTAAAGTACTACATAAAAAAATTACATCATTAGGGAAATATATTTGTGGAAAATGATACCATCATTTTTCATTTGGAGTTTGTACTCAGAAAGTAGGAGTTTTGAAAAATTATGAAATCATTCATATGTTTTAACATTAATTTTTCCCTGAATCATGTAAATAAAATGACTTTGAAAAATCTAGGTACTCTGAAACAAGAATCAGAAATGGTTAGATCTTAAGTGTTCTGGTCATATTCCAAGTCTGATGTTTGCAATTTGTTTATCTGATTCCCTGGACAGCTTCAACAAGATAGTTTTCATTCTTCAGACTTTTGCTGAATGGTTCCTTCAACAGCTGCTTTCTCCAGCCCTAGAGATAGCTGTGGTTCAGTGGCAGAGAACTGATTCCAATTCTTCCTTTTGTTGGTTTTACATGATGAAGGGTTAAGTTATCTGTAAGATGTTTTAAACTGTTCTGATAAAGTAGCATACTTACAGAATATATTACTAAATTTTTCATTATCACCTTTATATTTTGCATGTAGTTGTCTATCTCCCTACATCCTCAGATGTTTTATCTTGCCATATTCTATTCATTACTGTTGATTTTTATGTCATTATGTTGATTTTTAAGTTGCTTTTTATGTCTCTCCATTAAAAGTCACTGGTAAAATTGTGATTAACCCAGAAGGCCATTTTACTTTTCTGGTTATCTGAAATTATTCTTGACTCAAGGCTAGCACTCTCTCTGGCATTTTAAAAAATTTTCCTAAGTAATGTTTAATTCCATTGGCTTCTAGTAACTACAGTTCAGTCAGTGTAATTACTGTCTAGGGGTTAAAAACTGGTAGCCCGTGGACTTTATCTAATAGCAAAGCTATTTTGTTTGACTCTCTTTGTTAAAAGCAGTTCATTCATTAGTGATTTTAGATGAGGCAGTTCCTCTCCAGCTGACCTTAGTCCGAATTACTTGCTGTTATCTTATATCTGCCTGCTTCATTCATGTGTGTTACCTGCCTGGTAATAGGTAATCATCAGATTACTACTATTCAGGCAAAAGGTAATCATCAGTTTACATGTTCATGTGAATAAGTCTTCAACCACTGAATGCAGTTGTTCTTCAGTGATTTAGCCTCTCTGTGAGATGTTAGGATCATTGTTGTAAGCATTGGTTTTCTTTGTACAGTGCTGGAGGCGAAAGGTGTACGTGAGGCGATTGCATTCTTTTTTTTTTTTTTTTTAAGAGAGAGCGAGAGATAGAATTTTTAATATTTATTTTTTAGTTTTCGGTGGACACAACATCTTTATTTTATTTTTATGTGGTGCTGAGGATCGAACCCAGCACCCCGCGCATGCCAGGCGAGCAAGCTACTGCTTGAGCCACATCCCCAGGCCGAGGCGATTGAATTCTTGCCATCCAGTGGCTCATAGAATTTTAACAGAAAAGATTATTAGAGAACTATGGAAAAGCTAAGGCTAAGATTGAATAAAGAACTCACTGGAGATAATGAACCTTGTTTGGCGATAGGCCTGACTCTACCCCTGATTTGAGACCTAAGTCAAGTCTCCTGGGCAGACTCCCAGTATCCTTCTATTTTTTATTATTGTTTTGTTTTTATTGTAGTCATTACTACATTAGACTGTATGCAAAAAAAAAAAAAATTAAAGAACCATGATGGTACATTCAGGCAATGAAATGTTTTTCAGAACTAAAAAGACATGCACTGTCAAGCAATGGAAAGAAAACGGAGAAAAACATTATACTAAGGGAAGCCAACCTGAAAGCCTGTATGCTGTATCATTCCAACCATATGACATCCTGGAAAAGGCAAAACTATGGGGACATTAAAAATATCAGTGATTGTGAAAGGTTAGAGGGAGGGAGGATTGAATAGAGAGCACAGAGGATTTTTAGGGCAATGAAATTATTCTGTATGATGCTATAATGGTGGATGCATGTCATTATGAATTTGTCCAAATCCATAGAATATGTTGCACTCAGAGTGAGTCCTGATGTAAATGTGTACTCTGAGTCATAGTGATAGTGATATATCACTGTAGGTTCATCAGTTTTAACAAATGTTCCACTGTGGTGTGGCATGTTGATAGTGGGGAAATGTGCAGGGGTGGAGATGCGGACGTCTCCAATCATAATTCTTTTTTTGGAGGGGCAATGGGAATTCTCCTTACTCCACACAGTTCTGAGCCTAAAACTGCTCTAAAAAATAAAGTCTATTAAAAAATATGAAGGGATTGATCTTATGTTCAGTACTGTGCCTTCTTCTCTTTTGTCCCTGTACTTTTGTTGTATGTGGAAACTGAAGGTAAAGTAAAAGAGGGTGAGTTGCACCATTAGTATGGAAAAGTATGCTAGAAGAAAATTTTTAAAAATCCTTTTATTGTCCATTTATTGTGGTCATTCCATTCATTCCACACACACATTCTCTCTCTCTCTTTCTCTCTTTCTCCCCCCACCCGTGTGTGTGTAAAAACTTTAACATTTAATAAAATACTTAATTTTTTTCCAAATGCATTTTATTTATTAAGCGATTGTGCATTTTCTTCTGTAGTATTGAAGATATCTAATAAAACTTTTAGTGGTGATGATTTAAAACAACAACAACAAAAAAAAACTTGCTCTGAAGCTTTGCAAGATGAGTACAGGTTTATTCTGTCTCTGATGCGGAAAACTCAGGTTGAATACAGAGTAGAGCAGATTCTCTCATGCTGTGTGTCTTGGAAGATCCAGTTCCCCAAGTTAACACTGTCGTCATGTCAGCAGCCTGCCTAGAGGATTGCTCCTCTGAGTTGTTCTATATGGGGTCTTTTCAGAAAGTCAGCTTGTAACACTGTTCAACATTTCCCCCTTTAGGTGGTTGTAACAAATTCAGCTACTAAAATTGTGAATACTTTATGAAATTTAGAGAGATTGAAGCATTTCAGAATCTCTTAAAATCCATATGTTATTATATCTGTAGTTGATAAAAATTGTTTTTGAGCATCAACAGTATGATGTTCAATATTCTTTTGGGAAAAATACTTTCTAATGAAAAAATTCAGTATTTAGAGATCTTATAGGAGTTTCTTTTGTTTAAATGTAAGAAAAATAGTACACTTCATCATAGAGTATTTTCTATTTGATGTATACTGCCTGACATGGTATATTTTTCTAATACTATTGACAATCTTTTTCTTTAAAAAAAAAATGCAGAATTGAGGATCATTAAAAGACACCATTGGCCTTGAAAATGACCCATCCCTGTCTTAATAAATGTATTCTCCATAGAATACCTCTTCAGCATCTGATTCTGTCATGTTTTTATGGAAAAGAGGATTCCTGCATTATCTCAAATGGTACCCAGGGCTTAGAGCAGGCAAAACAGTTTATTTATCAAAACCCCGTTCTATAAAATGATAACAGGGTTTTTGGTTTTGTTCCCCTCCCCCCATTTTTGGATCATCAATGTATGTAAATTGTATTTTCATATCTGACTTGTCAGGGACAGCTACTGTGCAGACATCTCCAATCATAATTCTTTTGTAAGGAAAACCACAGCAGCTTCAGGGCAGAGGAATGAAAATTTCAATAGTGTATGAGACAGCTCTGATATTAACAAGGCGATGCTGCCTTTTAAGTTGCAGGGGAAAGCCATGAAATGATGAATGACAAGCTGGTGGTATGTGCAGTAGCATTTTGTAAACAGTTACAGAGGGACATGCGTTTGCTGAGCTGGAGCTTAATTTACAAATTAATAGGCTCCATGTCATATCTCATTGTGATATAAACACAATGATTCAGGTATTTTTTCATGATAGCAAACAGCTAAATTGTGCAGATTGTGGATGGTTTTTATTTTTTTCCCCCTATTGTCCGCATTACTGTATCTAAGGTCTTTGCTGGGTCAGTTTACATTTAAATTGAACATTTATTTTATGCATTCAGAAATATGAACCACCATACAGGTATAAGAAATCTGGGCTGTACCTGGATCTCTACCCAAAGATATGTGCTATATGTAATGTGTTGGAGTTTAGAGATAAAAAAGGCAACAGGTAGCATTCATTCACTTTCTTAATACTAAACTGTTTTTGAGCAATTCTCATTAAAAACACACAAAAACCAGCTGAGTGTGGTGGCACTTGCCTATAATCCCAGCAGCTCGAGAGGCTGAGGCAGGAAGATCATGAGTTCAAAGCCAGCCTCAGCAAAAGCGAAGTGCTAAGCAACTCAAATGAGTCCCTATGTCTAAATAAAATACAAAATAGGGCTGGGAATGTGACTCAGTGGTCAGGTGCCCCTGAGTTCAGTCTCCGGTACCAAAAAAAGAAAAGAAGAAGGAAAAACCACACAAAAAACAAATTTCATTTAAGCTATCATTGAAACATAGTGCAGTGGTAGAGTGCTTGCCTAGCTTGAATGAGGCTCTGGGTTCAGTCCCCAGCCACCCACATGTGCACATACACACTCACTCACACACACATACACACAAAACATTTGATTAGATGTTAAAGGTCCAAAATATAATTGACACTGAAAATAAAGCCATTTAATTAGCTGTTGTTCTGAGTTGAAAGTTCCTATAGACAAATTGTATTATTGGTTACCATCCTTTATTTCCATATTGGCCTTAACAGTTGGCACTCCCCAACATTCATTTGATCATCGCCATTTTTCTTAAGCAAAGAGGACATATAGTATAGCTTAGTGCTTCATAGAAACATACAGGACTTATATGTAAATTAACTTATTTTTACCTTTGCCCTCCTTTATCTTTTATTATAGAAAAATGTACTACAACTACGTTCCCACTTGTACATTCTAGGCAAAGTACTCCACCACCAAGCTATATCTCCAGCATCTTTGTATGTTACGTATTGTTCTGTAGTTCTCTAGAGGTCATAACTCTTCTTGCATACAAAAGAAGCTATCACTTTCTTGTTTATTGCAAATTAAAGGTAGTCCCCAGGTTCTTAGAAGGACCCCTAGCTATAGGCAAAGTTTGGTTATAGCAATATTAGCAATGTTTTATAGACATGCGTATCATACTGAGGGAGAAGGTAAGACTGAGTTTACCTATTAGAGCATGGAGAACTAAGTAAGAAAAATGAAAACAGTGTTTCATTCAGTCAGTCTAGTGAATAAAGGGTATAATTCCCTGTAGAGATGGAATGTAAGTCTTATTAATATGGATAAAAGGTATTAATTTCTATGGAGATGTGTTATAAAATCCATTGATATAAATATCTGTGTGTGTGCATGTGCATATTGAAAGAAGAGTAAACCCCAAAGAATTTTTTTAATTAAAAAGGTAATACAAAGTCTAATCAATACCATGGCATAAGCATTCTCTAACTTCTGTTTAACGTCCATGCAAAGAATTTTGTTGAACTTTATTGAAAAAAGTTCTGATAGTGTGTACTGTTGCTGCTCCTTCATTTTTATTGTACTGTACAAATCCCAGATACCTTGCAGAACTAGAAAATACTTTTTTCCCAAATCTCAAAACCAGGATACAAACCCATTTTGGTAGACAATATGTCCAGTTTACCATGCAAGATGTAGTGGTATATATTGCCTCTGTCAAGTAGATATCATTTTAAAAGGATATAGCTACTTGTCTAATTTTAACTCTAAAACTGAATCTCAGAGAGTTGGGGAAAACCTTCTAGTATCTTAAAAAATGAATAAAATGCAATTATTTTTAGCCAAGTTTATGTTTTATTTTTACAGCCTTTTTAAATTTTTATAGCTTCTGCCACCAGTATTCCTCTTCCTCCTCTGTTAGAATTATACCCTGTATTTCTTCTGGAACATTTTCTCCAGTAACTTCACTGCATATTCTCCCATTGAATTTTATTTATGCATTAAGGAAGGAGTTAATTGTGAGTTTATTGCCTCTTTTCCTATGTTTTTGTTCATAAAATGACATTCTGTGTTTTTGTGCATAAAGTGGTGAAATCTTCACTTAATTTTCTGTTTCATTTAAACAACACGTGCATTTGCTCTGGATTGTAATACTGTCACTAACATTATGTCAGTAATGCACACACTATTCCCGAGGGGATAATTGTGTGGAACGTCCTGAAGACCATTGTATCTCCTTCCTGCTTCCTCAGATTTGATGAATATTGGTGTTATTTATAAATATTGTATGGTTGGGTTTCAATTGTACAGTAGAAAGACTTTTTTTCCTCCTCTGAGAAATTCCTTTTGTTTTTGCAGTGCTGGGGTTGAACATGGGGCTGCAAGCATCTAGGCAAGTGCTCTACTGCTGAGCTACTTCCCCATTTGAGGAATTCTGATATCATCAACAAATATAAATTTCTCCTTGTTAGTTTTTTCTGCACCAATAAAATTTAGTATCCCTAGTTTCATTTTGAGCAATTGTTGAGTCTGAAGACCTCGAAATATTTCCCACTGCATTTTAGGTATGAAGATAAGATTTGTTCTTTACTTTGTGAATTTGTGAAAAATTACAGGTTGCTGTCACGCTCTGGTATGAAAGGTGAAGCTTGTATTTTCAGATTGTTGATTCATGGAGGGAGAAGGATAAACTGTTAAGGCAGTACTGGGGGCCACATGTACTCAAGACATCTTATGCAGTACTGCGTAAGAAGATGTCTTGAGTAGGAGTGGCCCTTATAATTGATGCAAAACAGATAATGTGTCAGGAGTGGTGATGCAGCTTGGGAGGCTGAGGCAAAAGGATCACAAATTCCAGGCCACCCTTGGCAATCTAGTGAAACCCTATCTCACAAGTAAATAAAAAGTGCTTGGGATGTAGCTCAGTCATAAAGTACCCCTAGGTTCAGACCCCAGAACCACAAATAAAAGAAAACAAAAACTGATAATGCTGCATAGAGCATGGCATGCAAAAACAGTGACATCCAGCCAGGGAGGAAGAGAAAGGGCCTTATGCCTAGAGTTCCTTTTAGGAGAAACATTCTGAAACTTGTATGCAAATTTGTTGGTGAACATAAACTATTGGCTCAATTGCAGGGAGAGGTGGGGCTGTCATTCTGTTTCTCCATCTCCTTCTCTTGTGACCAGTGCCATTAAACTTGGAATGATTGACTTAGATAATAGAAACAATTCCAGCATTCTGTTGTATTGGATCTATAAAATTTCGTATTTTTCTTCAGGATCTTTCTTGCTGTCATGTGAACATGTTGATAGTATCACATGAATGTCACAATATTGATCACCATAACTACCTGTCTTGGAAACTGACTAGAAGTGTCAGAGGCTCAGTGAACTCTTCTGCCTGAACAAGCCCTGATGAAACCCGATGGTGCGAATGTCAAGGGAAACTGTGGCTTGGTATCATGGGTTTATGACAGGATTGAAGGGGGCCATACTTACCACCTCCAGGCCTGCCATATTGGCCTGTTATTGACAGAAAATACATTAATAAGGAGAGAAGATGATGAGTTATTAACTTTTTCTCCCTTTCTTCTTCCATCACTCTTTTTGGCCTTTTTTTCCCCCTTTCTTTCTTTTTTGATACCAGGAATTGAACCCAGGAACATTTAACCACTGAGCTACATCCCCATCCCCTTTTTTTATTTTGAGACAGGGTCTCTCTGAGTTGCTTGGGGCCTCTCTAAGTCGCTGAAGCTGGCTTTGAACCCATAATCCTCCTGCTTCAGCCTCCCTAGCCACTGGGATTACAGGCCTGCGTCACTGCACCTGGCTGTTATCTCTTATTAACTTATTAGTGAATGTTGGATGGCCAGTTTGTGCATTTTAGCCTTTTTTCCAAGATGTAAGATAATGTTTTAAAATAATTAGCTACATTTAAAGATCTCCCTCATATGTGAACACCATTGGCAATGCAAATTGTTTATGCCAGTATAACCCTCATTAGTGACCAGCAAAAGCCATGATTTCTTTGTTTCAAACACCGTAATGAATGTGTAGACTCTCCTATGGAGACAAGAGGCCACCTTAAAGCTGCAGGCACTGGAAGCTCTGCTTGATCCTATGTGGCCAAGACTTCCATTGTGACTATCTTCTCTCTTGCTGCCACCAAGTACTGGTGCTGAACTAGATCCAGGCCCCTCTGAAGGGATGTGAGTGTAGTATTTGCCAGAGCCACAAGACTGAACTAGAGCAAGACAGGACTGTGGGACTCTAAAAAGCTGGCTCTGATACACAGCAGCTCTTCTTTACTAGCCAGCCCTGAAAGAATATACAGGGCTCTTGTGCCCACAGAGCACCTCTGCTGCCCAGCTCATCCCCCATCCTGACTGCAGGCTGTGATGGAAAGCAGCAGTGTTACCCCCAAACCTTGATTTTTAAAAAAATTCACAGACATGACTACACATGTAGTGGTCTTCTAATCTGGCGAGCACAGCAAGGAGTGAGGGGCAATGCATTTCTGAGCAGAACTTTCAAATACTACAGCCGTCTTTTACAGAAAATTTCTCCCAATCCATGTGCTCTGACCTTCATTTTTTTCCCCTCTTCTTTCAAGGACCAATATAAGTTTGCAGGTATTGGATCTTGGGTTTCCTTCCCACTCACAAGTGCAAGTGTCTAGGGCTTTGTTTCAGGCCCTGGGGAGGAACAGTTGTAAATGCAGTGTGACTCACTTGACTCCCACTCTCTGCTTCTGGTTCTGATTGGTCGCCACCTTGCTCTAGCCATATGGCTGAAGAGTACTCCAGCCTGCATCTCTCTCTGGCTCTTCCCTGCTGTGGCGTATAACTGGGAGCAGGTTCTGGGCTTTGTCTCTTCCTTCTGGTCCACTTGAGTTAGGCAGTAAGTAGGAGAGCACACTGTGTTTCCTAAGGATGGCTGTAGAGGAGGAAAACACTCTGTTCTTTTGTGCCTGGTACAGTAATTATTGTTTCCTATGCTGTTTTTATTCAAGAGGGCATTCTGTTTATTTCTTTGGCAGGTGTCACATTTGTGTTGTATTATTTCCTCCTGGTCTCTCTCTCCTGTTTTTGTAAGCATTCTTAGACTCCCCTTTATCTGCTGATGCTGCACTTTAGCTATCTTGCCAATGTTCAATGTCTGATCTGGGGAGGAGGACTGAGAGCAACTTTAAGTTATTATTTCATTTGTAAACATCCAAAAGTTATGGCAGGGTCCACACAATAAAATCTACATGTGATGCTCAAAGTCACCTGCAACACTGCTACTATTACTTTCATTCTTGTAAACCGTAACAGTTCAATTTCTCTGCCTTTTATTTTAAACTTGCAAAATAAAATTTTGAAGACTCAAGTTAATTTTTATAAGTGTTCAATATTTTATTAGTTTGCATTTTAATTATTCCACAGATGGTTTCTGCAAAGACTTTGGACTCTGCGTTTAAAAAAATATATTTATTCAAAGAGGCAGTGATAGTAGAATATAATGTATAGGAGAATTTTTTTCTCCCCCCAAATTGGCCTTTATATGACATTTTAATTGTCTAAAGAGAATCAATAATGAAAATTTCAAAATCTCAAGAATATATTTTGTATTGATTTAAAGTTTTTAAAAATCCATTTTATAAATATTTTAATGTTTGAATATGTTAAGTGAGTAGTCTGCAGGTTTGAATTCTTTAAAGTGTGTGTGTGATAAAGTTGGTTGGAGCCATAGTAGAAATTTGAAAATTAATCTGGCTCTTCTGGTTTCATTTAACCCTTTATTTAAACCTCTGTTGCTGAGCTCAACTAGCACTTTCTTTATCTCCATTCATAATCTGTACTGGAAAATAACAATCTTTAACAATCTTTTTTTTTTTTTTCAGAAATAGTACACTGAGCTAGTGAACTCACTTAAAAGTGTGTGAGAGCAATGATGTTTATCCTTTCTTCCAGCCATGGGGACAAGGGAGCCAGACCCCAAATCTGGCCTCATATGGTTATGACAGCATATAGTCTCTGAGCCATTTACTCGTCTTCAGTCTTGTTACTTCACACACACTGTGAAAAGGACGTGGACATTTACTCAGCATCATAGTTCTCAGCGTAGAGTACAGTTGTGAACAAACTTCGTTCTATTGAAATGTATGACTCTAGGGCCTGGGAATACAGCTCAGTGGTAGAGTGTTTGCATGTACGTACAAGACCCTGGGTTCAATCCCCTGCACTGAAAAAAGAAAGAAATGTATTATTATAGTAATGAAGATAGCCAAAAACACTTTTAAAAGTTTGAACAAGGTCTAGAAAATTCAAGAAACCTTAATTTTAAATTTTCATCCCATGTAGTCAAATCCCTAGACTGTCTAACCAAATGGATTTCTACAGATCCTGTTCCAGCAAAGAAGTTCTGCCCAAGAGTTACATATTTCAGTAATTTAGAATGTCTAATGTTTATATTGTATACTACTGGAATCATGGTTTATTTGTTTTAAATGTGTTTAATGTTTCAAATTGGGATAGATACATGATATTTATTTGATTAATAAAAATTACTGTGATTGAGATCTCTTATATCAGATGCACAATAATGTGCCAATCATAGTTCTGAGTACTTTGTGTATATTAGCTCACTTGTGCTTGTAAGTACTTACTGTCTCCTCATTTTATATACCAGGACATTAAGGCACAGGTAGGTTAAGACACTTGCCCAACATTGTGTGGTTGGTAAGAATATAAACTGAACTTTGAATTGAAGCAGTAAGATTCCAGAGGCATGCTGTTACTGCTGTGCTAGTCAGCCCTTCCAGTCTTACTTGCTAACCTAATAGTAGTCAAGAAATCTGAGCTCTGCAACATGATCTCTTAGCTGTTTTTTAAATCTACATGCCTTAATTTCCCTTTATAAAAAACATTTCTTATACCATTGGTTTCATATTAATGATAATGACTTTTATGTTCTTTGAACTCCTTGTTTGTACAGTCTATGTAATTATAGATGTTACAAGTTTTAGATGAAACTAGTATGGAAAAGATGTCAGAGGCATATAATTGCTGTGTTTCCATGCAGCTAACAGAACAGCATTCTGATAGATTTTTTTTTGTCTTCATTTGGTAGAAAAGAGTAGTTGAACAACTACGGAAGAACCTGATAGTAAAGCAAGAACAACCAGACAAGTTCCAAATACAGCCATTGCCACAATCTGAAAACAAACTACAAACAGCACAGCAGCAGCCACTACAGCAACTACAGCAACAACAGCAGTACCACCACCATCACGCCCAGCAGCCAGCTGCACCCTCTCCCAGCTTGACTGCTTCACAGGTAAAAGTATAGATATAGGCTTTTTTTTTTTTTTTTTTTTTTTTTTTTGGTAGATTGGTTGTGATTGGTCATGGAGAACAGGATTTGTGTCAGCCATCCTAAGCTCAACTAGCAGCACTAAACAAAAGTTCCTGTGGGGTGTGGGTTGTAGTTCTGTGGTAGAGCACTTACCTAGCATGTGTGAGGCACTGGGTTTGATTCTCAGCACTGTATATAAATAAATAAAAATAAAAATATTTAAAAATTTAAAAAATTAAAAATTAAAAAATAAAGGTCCATTGACAACTAAAAAAAAATTTTTTTTAAAAAGTTCTTGTTACATTTTTTCTTGAAATTCACTGGCAGGAAGAAAGAGGCAAAAGTTAAATGACCTGTCCAAAGAAGGGAGAAAGAGTCAGTGACAAAGAAAACTCCCTTTTATGCATTCCAGGAGAGTAAAAATTCTTATTTTGAATTTCTGGAGGTATTTGTTTGCACTTATTCTAAAAGTCTGGCCTCTTCTGGAATTGTTTTTCTGGAAATTTAGCAGGTAGGCTTGAAGCTATAGAATAGTGCTCTTAGGTCCAGGTAGAAGCATTCAGAAGGACGATGTTAGCCAGTTCAGTGGCACTCATGTATAATCCCAGCTACTCAGGAAGCTGAAGCAGGAGGATCACAAGTTTGAGGATAGTCTGGACAACTAGTGAGACTTGTTTCAAAATAAAAGGGACAGGGTATGTAACTCAATTGTAGAATACCCCTGGATTTAGTTCCCAGTACCCCCCAAAAAAGCTCCCAACCAGGACTTGTGTCATTTCTAAAAGAATGCTTATAGCCTGACTTTCGTTTGGAGTATTTTCTTTGTTTTTGCTTTTTTGTGGTGCTGGGGATTGAACCCAGGGCCTTGTACACGTGAGGCAAACACTCGTTGGGAGTCTTAAACAGAGTTGGGTTAGGTTTTTCTCTTTCCAAAAGTTTAGTGGATCAGAGAGTATTTACATGGAAAGAATGTGGTAGAATTTGTCGTTACCTCATGCATAGGAGTTTTCTGTCTTAATTCATGGAAACTTTCTCTTCGAGTAACTTACCATGTGATACAAATCAGGGAATATTTCTAAAATACTTATAATAACTATTTCCTTCCCTGGTCACCTGAGTTCTGTGCTGCTTTGGGACGATGGATGGTGAGAGGTCCAGGAGTATCTTCAAAATAGTGTTGTATGACATCTCTCCATTTGGTAGCCTGCCTGATTAGCTAACCATGGTTTTATTTTGTTTAATTCAAAGATTTAATGTTAAAACCCAAAGGATCCTCAAGATTTTTGATTTGGGTGATTTGACTTTACATTAAACTGTCATTCATATTTATTGACTGCTCTCTGTGTAATAGATTCTGGCATTACAAAGAGCAGTGGTCCCTGCCAAGAATCTGGAACGTTCTGATAATTCATCTTCATTTATTCTGTAAATATTTATTGAATCCTATTATGTGCAAGCTGTGCTAGGTAGCATGAAGAGTAGATTCACAAGTAAGATAGTTTCTGTTTTCAAGAACCAAAAACATTTATAGAGCAAAAGAAAGACATAAACTGCTAATAAGAAGAAAAGTACTAGTGAAAAGCTGTAAAAAATACAGAGAACAGAGTAATCTTACAGGAATCAGAAAATGCTCCTTAAAGGAGGTGGCATTTGAGCAGGGCCTCAGCCGGTGAATGGGATTTCAGTGATGATGGAGCACAGGGGAGAGAAGAGAAGTATAGAGAATAGTGTGAACAGAAGTGTGGAGTCAGAGAAGTAAATGCATACCTTGGGAATAGCAAGTAGGCTGGTGTGGTGGGAGCATAGATTCCAGGAAGATGAGGCTAGAAAAGCCAGAAAGGGGCTGGCTTATTGTGGAAGTCTCAACTGTATGACCCAAGCTGGGCATTTTGGCAGTCATAGTAAAGTAATAACAGGGGCAAAGAAAAATGGGAGGTTATATATGGCATATATTAAATATGTAACTTCAGAAAGGAATAACTACTAAGTAGTGATCAGAGTGAGCAGGGAAAAGATGCTAGGAAGAAAAGAATTTTTATTTGTTTTTGCAGTACTAGGGATTGAACTCAGGGGCCCTTTACCACTGAGCTACATCCCCAGCCCTTTTTAAAATTTTTTATTTTGAGTCAAGGTCTCCCTTGCTTAGGCTAGCTTGGAATTTGCTGTTCTCCTGCCTCAGCCTTCTGATTAGCTAACCAGAGTGCACCACTGCACTGCACCAGGAGAAGATTTTTTTTTTTTTTGGAGGGGGGACGGGTACTGGGGATTGAAACCAGGGGCACTCAACCACTGAACCATATCCCCAGCCCTATTTTGTATTTTATTTAGAGATAGGGTCTCACTGAGTTGCTTAGCTCCTCATTTTGCTGAGGCTGGCTTTGAACTTGTGCTCGTCCTGTCTAGGTCTCCCAAGCTACTGGGATTACAGGTGTGCGCCACTGTGTCCAGCCACCAGGAGAAGGTTTTTTATTGTCTGTTAGGGGGTATTTTTTTTCTAAGCCAAGTGATGATCATGTACCAAAGCATAAAGGAAGCAATGAGGAAATCTTGTTGCAGGAAGGGGTAGGACCAGTTCCTTTTATGTAGTTAACTCCAACTCATATGTTTTAAAATTTTTTCCCATATACAGAAAAAGAATAGAATACTTGAATACAGGTATGCCCTTTGACCTACATTCACAATACTTTCATTTTTAATAATACAAAACAATAAAGAAGAATGCAGTTAATACAATGAAACAATGTAAACACTTACAAAGGAGAGGGAGGTTCCTTTCTGTGGCTGTTTGGGTGCACAACAGTGAATTTCCACTCAAAATTAAGCAAACTATCTAAAATAGTTATGAAGGTTACTAAAAACCCATAGTAATAATTTCTCTAAGTTCTGATGCATACTTTGGAGTTTTTAATCAGTACTTCATATTTTGCAAGTAAATAACAATAACTTAGCAAAATAAATAAACAAAAGGGATTTTGTTGTTGGTGTTAATTACCCTGTTTTTCTGCATTAACTTCTGGCTCATGCAATTTGGGGTTTTCTCAAAATTTAAAAATTCTTTATGAAAACTGTGCAGTAAGTACTACCCTCATGAAGATGATCAGATATGGACAGCATTAGCTAGCCAAGGACTAATCACAGCTTCCTTAAAAACTCAATTTCTTTGTTATCAGACACTTTTTTGCTTTGCATTTTCTCCTCCTCTTGCCAAAACAATTCAGATGTTTTCATTAGGCTTGGATTTCAAAGTTACAGATTCTCTTTCTATCTAATCCTAATGAAGAGCTAGTTTTCTGTTCCCTAATATTTGAACTAGAGTAACCACCAGGCCAAGAGTAAAAAAATCTAAGGAGACCTATGTGTTGGTGTCAATAAATGGTTAGCTAATATATACTTTTAGATATTTTCATTGAGGCATAGAATATATGGAATTTTATAGACACTGAAATATGTGTAGTGAAATCAGGCACAACCAAATATTTATAAAGCAAAGATGTGAACACACTCATTAGATTTCAGTGTTATTTAAGCATTGGGTTAATGGGAGGTGTGTACATAGTCAGGAAGGTTTGTGGTTTTATTAAGTATTTTCTAGAGTAATCAGTTTAGGGCTATTATTCAAAATGTTGATAATGATTTACCTGAACCAAGAGTGTGTCCAAAAAAAAAAAAAAAAGTACTTCGAACTCTTACAGTGACAGTATGCCAACTGTTTTTAAAAGCCATGTCAGGTTCGGCTGTCCAGAGCTGTTTCCACGACCCATAGTAGCAGTAGGATTGAATGGCATTTGGTGTGACTTGCTCTCCACTTCAAAAATTCTTTGTATTTAAACATTTAAAATTGACAGGTAGTGCTAAAATTGCACTGTTTAAAACTCTTATTACAGATAGCTGGTATTGGGGCTGGGGTTGTGGCTCAGTGGTAGAGTGCTCACCTAGCACATGTGAGGCACTGGGTTCAATCCTCAGTACCACTTAAAAATGAAATAAAGATATTGTATCCACCTACAACTAAAAATAAATATTTTTTTTAAAAATCAACAAAAGCTGGTCAGTTGTTGATGATATGCTACTGTAACATTTCTAATGATTCATGGCATCCAGCTTTAATTTGGTTTTCATCACTGATAGAAAGTAATGACCTGATACCCCCAAATACTCTTTATTTCACATTGGAGCAGACAGTGGCACTAAGAGTTGAGGCAGTCTTGTTATTGCCTTGGAGAAGTGGAAACAAAGACTCAGGTGATTTTAATTATAAGAGTTAATGAGAAACAAAAAAAAAAAAAGGGAGAGAGAGAGAGAGAGAGTTAATGAGAATTGCTGACTAAGCTATATGGGATAGAGGAGGCCAGATCATTAAATTTTTTGGTTAAAAGAAAAAAAGAAACATGTGCATTATGCGTGCATGTGCCAGAAAGAGAAATAATCATCTACAACCAAACAATAATAATACACAGGTACTTATAGACACAGAAATGGAATTTCATAAAAAGGGAAGTTGTCTGAGTATGTTTCAAGGAGAGTAAGAGTACTTATCCCTGGTCCAGAGCAGTACCATCCAACACAACTTTCTGCAGTTTTGGAAATACTGTCTGTCCCCACTGTTCACCTTGGTAGCCACTAGCCACATGTGGCTTTTGAACACTGGAAAATTGGCTAGTGCAAATGAGGAATTGATGTTTTAGTTTTAATTTAAATTTAATATCAACATGTGGCCTGTAGCTACCAAAGTGTACAAATGGAGAGTAAGAAGAAATGGTAGAATAATATCAGAACCAACAAGTTGGACCAGATACATTTTCATGTTCCTGAAATGTCTGCATCTCAAGTGACTGGTAGCACAAGATAGACGTGTGCCGTGTAATGAGCATGTTTCTGTTTTCTTGTTTTGTAACTGACACTTGTAATTATTCTAGTAAAAAAATCTAGAAAAATATAGCTTCAAAGCTGCAATAGCACTTATGGAGCATCAGTCAAGTCCTCTCACTTCAGCTCATCCTCTGATCTCAAAGGCTTTTTGAAACTCAGGTGTTTGTTTCGGCCTTGTCACATTTCAGTGAATCTTTGATCAGTTTTGTAGCAGTTCTCTGGAGAAAAGATTATAGGTAGGGACTCATATCCCTTTGGTATTAAGAACTAGTATTTCCTATACTAGTTGGTTAATGTTTCATTATGTGGAATTTGGGATTTTCTGCCTCTCCAGGGTGACACTCAAAAAAGAAAGACAAGACACTGTCTCTTTCCCCCAGCCTTTGTGTCACAAGGGACAGAAAGCCAGAATTATATGATGACTTTCTTCATATTGGTAAGATTATAGCAGTTAGGGATAGAGAGGATATGTTTCCCATTATTTGCATCCTATATGTAAATTCATTGATTTCGACCAAAGAATTAGACTAGAAGAAATAAGTACACTCATATTCTGTGTCCAGAAACCCTCTCTGCCATATTAGTCTACAGTTATTAGAGTGAGCTTGCCCATTTACAAATAACACTAATTTGTGAATTCCAGCAAGCTGGAGAATTCTTTCCCCGTAGTGAGCTGTGTACTCTATGTACACAAGAGAAATGTTGTGATACTAGAAACTTGATTAAGTATGAGAATTATTGCTTTATTTTCTTTTGGAGTTCAGTAGCATATTGTTTAGTTGGATCACATTTCCGTGTCCTAATATCTGTTTTCCATGTCTCCTAGAAGACTGTAACTACAGCTTCTATGATTACCACAAAGACACTACCTCTCGTCTTGAAAGCAGCAACTGCGACCATGCCTGCCTCTGTTGTGGGCCAGAGACCTACCATTGCTATGGTGACCGCCATCAACAGTCAGAAGGCTGTGCTCAGCACTGATGTGCAGAACACACCAGTCAACCTCCAGACGTCTAGTAAGGTCACTGGGCCTGGGGCAGAGGCTGTCCAAATTGTGGCAAAAAACACAGTCACTCTGGTAAGCCAGCAGCTGCTACTCATGTACCCATGTTAAGAGGGTTCAGGATACGTATTTGTAGAGTAATCCATTTTAGCTCCTGCTAGAGCTCCGATCCCTCCGGCATGCCAAATTCCCCTTAGAACCTGATGGGACAATATAGCATTCCCACAGTTTTTTCCAGTTAACTGTAGAGGTGTCTTGACACCAAGGACCAAATTAAGCACATTATCTGTGGTCAAAGTATGACCTAATTTTCAGGGAAAAGTTTCCTTCATGAAGGCATATATGCTGTTTCATTTATCTGTCCCTCCATTCTATCCACTGTCCTTCCTGTGCAACTTGAGTATTTAAACTCTCTTGTTTATTATTGCTACTTTAGAGAAAATTCCCTACTAAATTCTCTTAATTTACTCTCCTTTAAATTGAACACAAACAGAGTTTGGGAGTTGGTTGGGGCACATGAAAAATATTCAAGATATTCACAAATTAACATGAGTAGCCAAGTTCTGTGGCAGGGGTTGAGTGGGATCCCTTTAAGGAAGTACTTGAACAGGAATTGTTCATGAGGTTTCTAAGATTAAACCATTTAGAAACTAATATTTTCAGAAACTTGGAGGAACTATATCCAAATTTTGACAGAATTCTTTCCTTAAGATGGCAGTTATGAGCTCTTGGTGGCTTTTGAAGAATGACCAATGACTAGTGAAACTAGAGAGCAACAAAGTGGAGCTTTGCCATTTACCCAGGCCTAGAGAAGCAACCAGCTCACTCAGTTAGATGCTGAGAGTTAAGAAATCCTCTATAGGAATAAAGCCACTTAGTGTTCACTGTTGGATACGGCTCTTCCATCAGGAAAAAGCCCATTTGGCCAGTCCACAAGTTTGATTTTACTTTGGATCCAGTCTTAACTTTTAAAATATGAAAGTGCAAGAGTTCTTGAGTATCAGAGGAAGTCATGTAAGAATGGTGAGCTTGCTCTGTTCCACTTGAGCTGTGAGGAAACAGAGGTGTATTAGTTCATGTTATGGCATAAAATGTACAGGTGTGAGAGAGAAAAGTCTCCTGATGCAGTGTTAATTCAAGTGGTTAACTTTACAGTGAAAGCTCGTAGAAAATGTTGTCTAATCCAGAGAAGAATGTCTCGCTTTGATATTGAATTATGATTTTTCTTTCTGATTCATTTGTCTTTCCCGTTTTTTTAGCAGGTTCAAGCAACCCCTCCTCAGCCCATCAAAGTACCGCAGTTTATCCCTCCTCCCAGACTCACTCCACGTCCAAACTTTCTCCCACAGGTGAGTAAGCCAGTGAGAAGCTGGTAATGGGTTAGGTAGGACACAAGTCCTGATGGGACTTTTTTTTTTTCCTTTTTCTCTACATTTTTTATTGGCGTATAATAGTTGTATATAATGATGAGATTTGTTGTTAAATATTTGTACATGCACTCAGTATAAGAATATAATTTGACTAAAATCACTCTATACCATTTCTCCCCTCCCTCCCCAGATCCCTTTCGTCTACTTTACTGATCTCCCTTTGATTTTCATGAGAAGCCACCCTCTCCACTTTATCAGAGAAAACATAATGACTGTTGACTTTCTAAGTTTGACCATATTTCACTTAACATAATGGTCTCTAGTTTCATCCATTTTCTTACAAATGACATAATTTTATTTTTCTTTATGGCTGGATAAAACACCAATGTGTACACCATATTTTCTTTATCCATTCATCTGTTGATGGAATCCTTGACTGGTTTCGTAGTTTGGCAATTGTGAGTTGTGCTGCTATAAAATAGGTATGCATGTATCACTGTAGTATGATGACTTTATTCTTTAGGTTAAATACCAAGGAGTGGTATAGCTGAGTCATATGGTGATTCCATGCCTAGTCGAGTCTCCATACTGTTTTGTGGGTATACTAGTTTAAAGTCCCACCAACAGTGTAAAAATGTCCCCTTTTTCCCCCACATCCTCTCCAGCATTTATTATAGATTGTATTCTTGATGACTGCCATTCTTACCAGTGTGAGATGAAATCTCAGTGTAGTTTCGATTTGCATTTCCCTAGTTGCTAATGATGTTGAACATTTTTTCATATTTTTTGACCATTTGTATTTCTTCTTTTTGAGAAGTGTCTGTTTAATTCATTTGCCCTCATGGGCCTTTTCTAAGCAGCCTGTAAGCAGGCTTACCAATTCAGCTGCATTCAGATTCCACTTAGCAAAAAATTCTGCCAGTTTCTCTACCAGGAGGAATCTTATTTTTTTTTTTATCATGGTTTATTAGCAGTGACCATATGCAGTAGAAGAGAGAAGTGAAGGAAAAGGAAATTTTCCTAAATTCAAAACAATTAAGATTACAATCATTAGGGCTGGAGTTGTGGCTCAGTGGTAGGGCACTTGCCTAGCATGTGTGAGACACTGAGTTTAATTCTCAGCACCTCATAAAAATAAATAAACAAAATTAAGGTACTGTGTCCATTAAAAAAAAATTACATCATTAGGCTAGGGGATGGGGGCTAGCTCAGTGCTAGAGTACTTACCCAGCATGCACAAGGCCCTGGATTCAGTCCCCAGCAAAATAAGAAATAAATAAACAACAACACCATTATAAACTTTATAATTTAGCTAAAACCTGCCTGGCGGTGAAGAAAGAATACAGTTACCACTTTTGTTTTCCTTTTGCAAATGAAAGTGGGAAGGACAGCCAAACTAACCAGTGGAAACCATTCAGTTCTACTCTAGAAGTGATGATATTGCATATCATAATTAAAGGCCAAGTTTTATTATAAGATGTAGGAAGGGGTATGCCTAGGGTACTTTCTGCCCAGGCTCACACAGCTCTGCTTGCTCATATTTTTCCTGAGTGTTCTTTTAGCAATTTGACTGCCCATCACCATTTTCAAGGCAGAGTGTCAGGATTACCTATCTGACTCTTGAGGACATTGACTTGCCCAATAGAAAGGGTAAAACTGAGGCCCTACCTTTCAGGCTAAGAGAGAAAAGAAAGGAGTTATGTAACCTGATGCTCTGGTACACACCTATAATCCCAGTTACTCAGGAGGCTGAAGCGAGAGGATCGCAAATTCAAGGCTAGCCTGGGCAACGTGGTGAGAACCTATCTCAAAATAAAATCAAAAGGGCTGGGGATGTAGCTTAGTAATATAGAGTGCTTACCTAGCATTTGCCTGGCCCTAGGTTCAATCCTCAGTACTAAAAACTAAAAAGGAAGAAAGGAATTTTGTGATCAGTGGCATAAATGATTTACAAATAGCCTCTTGAGAGAGATTGGACAGTGCTAACATGAGATAAGATGATTTCAGTCATTTATCAGATAAATATTTAATAAATATCTTGGGTAGCAAACACTGTACTAAGCGCTATAGATATGCCAGTTTTTAAGACAGAGGGTTCTCTGCTCTTAAAGAGCTTCAGAGACATTTACAGGCAATTACAGTGTCTGTTACGGGAAGTATAGAGTAGACTGAGAGTATGTGGGAGGAACACCCAGCCCATTCTCAAGAGCAGTAGAGAAAGTTTCTTTAAGGTTTCCTCGAAGAATTGATATTCAATCTGAGACCTAGAATCCTAGTAAAGTTAGCTTGACAAAATTTTGGGGGAAAAATAAAAATGTCCCAGGGAGAGGACAGAGTATACATGCGTCTGAAGTGTATAGGTGCATGTAGCTTCAGAGGACCGAAGGAACTTTGCTATAGCTGAGCACAGAGGGCAGTGGGGCTGATCTACACCAGAGATGAGACTAGAGCAGTGCACTGGGGCCAGAGCCTGTGGATCCTTCTAGGTTGTGTAGGAATCTGGGCCTTATTCTAGGGGCAGCTGGGATCCATCAAAGAATTTTTCAAGCAACTTCCCTAGCCTTTTTGATTTTATTTTGAGGCAGGGCCTCACTAAGTGGCCCAAGCTGGCCTTGATGTGATCAAACTTTATGTTTTAGAAAACTCCCTCTTGAGGCTGGGGTTGTGGCTCAGTGGTAGAGCACTTGCCTATCACATGTGAGGCACTGGGTTCGATCATCAGCACCACATAAAAATAAATGAAGATATTGTGAGCCAGTCGTGGTGGTATACGCCTGTAATCTCAGTGGCTGGGGAGGCTGAGATAGGAGGATCATGGGTTCAAAGCCAGCCTCAGCAATGGCGAGGCACTACTCAGTGAGACCCTGTCTCTAAATAAAATACAAAATAGGGCTGGGGATGTGGCACAGTGGTTGAGTGCCACTGAGTTCAATCCTAGTACTCATAAACAAATAAGTAAGTAAGTAAGTAAAGGTATTGTGCTCATCTACAACTAAAAAAGTATCAAAAAAATAAGAAGAAATTTTCTTCTTGCTACTATTTAGAGAATGGATTAGCAATGATCAAGACTGTGTATAAGAACAGATAGGAAATTCAGTAATGATGATAGTTAATGATTATAGAGGATTTTGTTATATATGAGGTTCTATGTTAAGCACTTTATGTGGGTTGTCTATTTCATTCTTCACAAGAACCCTGTGAATATGAGTGTTACTCCTTTTTTAGATAGGCAGTCTAAGGCTTAGTCTATGTTTTTCAAACATCGGGTCATAACTCATTAGTGAAACCTATTTAGTGGGTTGATAGCCCATGCTATATACTTTATTTCATGAAGTTTTTGTTTTATATAGATACAGATATTTATGTGTGTACTTTAAAATGGATTTCCTAAGGTAAGTCAGTGGTACCCACCTCAGGGTTATTTTAAGTTAAGCTAAACTTTTGTTTAGACAGACTAGACTATCATTGGCCACACTTAACAGTAGTATACTTCAAATGATACAGGACAGAAAAAACCACTTGCCAAAAAGACAGCATTAGACATTTGTCTTCAATGGGAGTGCCTACAACAACTGTATAGAAGTTCCTGTAGCTATCTAGGGATTGTTCAGGTTTAAGGAAATGAGGTCTTTATCCAGGACATCAGGAGAGCCACTCTAGCATAGAAGCCTTATGTGCCACAGGAACCAATGTATCTTGTTTACAGTTCCATTGGCATGGCATTCGAGAGCCTCACAATGGGTATGTCCAAGTTAATGAGAGTCACCCAGTTAGGAGAGCCCAAAGCATGGTGTCCTGTTGAATATAATTCTCCCCATCCATGTTCAATTTAATTATCCCTTATTGATTCAGTAATAAATGCTTTTTTTATCATGCATGCCTGGTAACATAGTTGTATTCTTACTCTTATTGGGTTTCTGGAGGTACAGAACTAGAGATAGAATTAACTGTGAATCAAACTCTGATGCATAAAGGAAAAGGATTTTATGTTCTGATCACAGTTTTAAAAGTTGGAAATATAACTGGTTTAGAAATACCAGAAATGTTGCCTGAGGTTAGAGAGCTTATGAGTGTTAGAACCAGGATTTGAACCTAAGTAAGGTTGACTCCATATTTTTTAGCTTTTTTTTTTTTTTTTTGGTGCCAGGGATTGAACCCCAAGGCATTTAACCACTGAGCCATATCCCCCGCCTTTTTTTTTTTTTTTTTTTTTTTTGAGACAGGGTCTTACTAAGTTGCTTAGGATCTTGCTGAGGCTGGTTTTGAACTTAAGGATCCTCTTGCCTCAGCCTGCTGAGCCACTGAGATTATACGCCTGCACCACTGTGCCCAGCTTAAATACATATTTTTTTTAAATTGGTTTCAATAGTCCAAACATAAACTACTGTTGTTGCAGTGAAGATAGAAAGAAGTAGACAAATTTGAAATTACTTAGGTAGTAGAGTTGAAGTAGGAAGTGTCAAGAATGATGCTAAAGCTTTTTTTTTTTTAATTTGTTTGTTTTTGTTTAGTTTTACATGGACACAGTACCTTTATTTTAATGTGGTGCTGAGGACTGAACCCGGTGCCTCACACATGCTAGGCAAGTGCACTGAGTTACAACTGCAGCCCCGATGCCAAAGTTTATTTATCAAGAAAAGGCCATTTACTTAGTAGAGTTATCTAACAGGGAGTTGAATATGATTCTGAAGTTTAGGAAATATTTCTGGTTCTAAGACCAGAAGACTGTGAAAGTCTTTAATACACGGATGGTAACTAAAGTCTTAGGAAGAGTGAGGACATTGGGGAACAAGAGGGGTTCCAGAACAAAATCCTGAGAAATATTTGCATGTAAGATGGGACAGAAGTAGCCAAGAACAGGGAATTAGAGGGCCAGAAGTGGAGGTTTACTTAACCAATCAATGTGAAGAAATTCAGAATGTGAATTAAGGCTATTAGCAATACTATTGCTTTACTGGCACAAGTTCTGTGTGGGACTCTTCTCTGGATCAGGCCTTTGACCCCTGTCTGAAGAAGCAGCATGCTATACAAGAAGGAGCTGAGAGTTGAACCATAATTACTACATTCCAGGGTAGCATTTGGGTCCTGTTGTGAGCCAATGGGCCTTTTGTAAGATTTTGTCCTAAGATCTGAAGAATTAAAATAAGAAAATAAGTATTAATAAGTATTGTATGAAGTACCATTTCACATACATAGTGTAGAAGATTTTATGTTTTAGATTTATACAACTTGAGAAGTATCTTTAAATAATACAGTAATTATTCTCTCTTTCCCCCATAGGTTCGACCCAAGCCTGTGGCTCAGAATAACATTCCTATCGCCCCAGCACCTCCTCCCATGCTTGCAGCTCCTCAACTTATCCAGAGGCCTGTCATGCTGACCAAGTTTACCCCGACAACCCTCCCCACATCCCAGAACTCCATTCACCCTGTCCGTGTTGTCAATGGGCAGACCGCAACCATAGCCAAAACGTTCCCCATGGCCCAGCTCACCAGCATTGTGATAGCTACTCCAGGGACCAGACTCGCTGGACCTCAAACTGTACAGCTTAGCAAGCCAAGCCTTGAAAAACAGGTACGGGAAGGATATGCACCTGCCGTGGGTGGTAGTGTTGCCCTTGAGGCACTGGTTGCTGGGCTGTCTCTAAATACACCTTGTCAAGGGCTCTTCATCTCAGCACCACTGTTGATAACCTGTTGCTTATTATATAATCCTTCCAACATGCAAAAAGCCCATTCTTACTGAAACAAGTTGAATTGCTTTTCTCACCATCCCTTTATAAAGGGCTTCAGATTCTTGTGTAAGTGAGCTCCCCCTGCTGGTTCTGATGCAGAAGTTCACAGATGTGCTTCCTTGCTGAAGCAGTGGAGCCTAAAAGTAGTAAACAGAAAACGCCATATTAGTTTCGGCCCAATAAGAATCCAGATGAGGATATAACTGTGAGAGTCAGGAAGAATAAACAAAACAGAAAAGAAATTTAATTTCAAAAACCTTCCATGATTATTAGAGATAATATGTAGCCAAACAAATTCAGATTTCCAAAAATCATGCTCTAGCGGATGCAGACATTTAGTTCACTTATTAAAACCCTTCATTTATATTTTCTGAAATCCAAGTTTCTCTTAAACTGATGAGACTAGAATAATACAACTAACCTTAAAAGTCTATGGGAGCCCTCTAAAACCCAGCAATAACAACAAAGCAAAGGACTTATAGCCACTCACTATAGCCTTTTAGAAAAAAAGACCAGTGATGAGAAAGAAGAATTTTGCAAAGAAAGAAAAGCATCCCCTTTCAAGAAAGTTATTTTAAAGTCATTGAACTATTTCTAATTGACTTCCCATTCATGGTAAAAAATAGTCTCTGGTGACCTCCAATGTCCAGCTTCTGGATGGCAACAGACCGTGATTGAGAGAGGTTAGCCACATGGTAGGGAATGAAGGCTTCCTGCTCCTTTAGCCTTCTTGAACAGAGGAACCTTACACATAGAGCACTCGGCCTTGTACTCAGGAAGCTCATAAATGTAGCAGACTTTATGCTTAAAGAAGCTAGCTACCAAAATATCATGCTCAGGAAACATGAGAAAACGCATATTGCCATTTCTGGGGAACCTGCACAGACCCCAGGAAAGGCTGAGGGACATTCAGAAATAGTTATTTACACATATTTTAGATTAGAAGTTTTCAGACACTCATTGGCAACAGAACTTAAGTATAAAATATTAAAATTCAAATGCTCAAGCTCAGGAGTTTAGTGGGGATTTATTTGCAGATCTGTCTGCCCTCATGTGCTGTGCTGGTTCTCAGAGACCCTTTGAGAAGGAGCCTTAGTGTCCCATAGAAGGTGGTTTCACAACACCCTTTTTGATCACTGGTAACACTGCTCTTTGACCTTTTTTTAATTATTATTAAAGAGATAAAAGAAATTTTTGAGTTTTATTTGTACATTTTTTATTACAAAGGTAATATATATTCATTTAAAAATGTAAACATTACTAAAATAAAAATTGTAGAAAGTGCTCTCCCCCATAATCAGTAAAGATTATAAACTGTGCCATAATTTTAGAATTTTACCCCCAAGAGTTAAGTACTATTAATACTTAGATTATATTTCCTCAGATATTTTCTGTGCACATGCTAACATTTTTTTAAAGCAAAACCCAAAACCTGCATATTATGTTTAACTTACTCTTTTTTCCCTTAATAGATCTTAAGCATCTTTTCATGTCTTGGTATTACATGTTGATAGAGCTTTTAATTTTAATATCAAAAAGATTTGCATGCGTTCTTAACAATTAATTTTTTTCCCTTTTTTAGCAGTATATTCCAGTCTCTCTTCTTTTTTGAATAGGAAATCTAATAATAGAGGAATCTAATCATTGTCTTATTTTAGTTTGGTAAGCTTCCTAGCATAGCAGTCTTACAGATTACTAACCCCAATCAACAAGGGACTCTCTTTAGAGTAGATTACATTTTCTGAATTCTCTTATTTCAGGTCTTTCTACTATCCTTCTTTTTTCTCTTATTGCATTTCCAATATCACATTTTTAGCCATTAAGGCTTCTCATAGATGGGACTAAGAGTAAAGCAGTGTAAATATGGAGCCGAGAAAGTACCATGGTACCTGTGTATACAGTGTTTCAATATGATCAGATGACCTGGGTTCTTTTCTGCTTGATTTCATTTAGGGTGGTAACATTATTCATTTAATAAAAATATGTTTGTTAAATGCCAGCTGCTTGTAGTATCTGTATCCAGAGATAAATAATGAAAGCTTGTGCCCTCACAGAGCTCAGTCTCTGTTACATTTGAAGCAGGCACTGAGACTCTGCCACCAGAGAAGGAAGCATGGCAAATTATGGAAGTCCAGTGGCCTCACAGGAGTGCCAGTCATATCAACAGGGGTCTCAGTTCTTTCCCTTTTTGGACATTATCAACAAGTTTAAAGAACTTTGAGGCCGGGCGCTGTGAGGCATACCTGTAATTCCAGAGGCTCGGGAGGCTGAGGCAGGAGGATTGCGAGTTCAAAGCCAGCCTCAGCAAAAGCAAGATGCTAAGCAACTCTATGAAACCCTGTGTCTAAATAAAACACAAAATAGGACTGGGATGTGGCTCAGTGGTTGAGTGCCCCTGAGTTCAATTCCCAGTACCCCCCCCAAAAAAAAGAACTTTGAGACTGAAGATGTACAGGCATAACTCAGAGATAGCATAGTTTCTGTTTGAGACCACAACAGTGAAACAAATATTGCAATAAAGCAAGGTGTGAAATTTTTGCTTTCCTAGTACATACAAAAATTGGTTTATACTGTACTGTAGTCTGTTAAGTGTGCAGCAGCATTATGTCTAAAAAAATTTTCATACCTTAATTTAAAACTATGTTACTGCTTAAAAAAAAAAATGCCAACAGTCATCTGAGCCTTCAGCCATGTGGTGGCTGCTGATTGATCCAGGTTGGTGGTCATTGAGAGTTGAGGTGGCTGTGGCAGCTTCTTAAAATAAGACAAAGAAGATTGCTGCATCATTTGGCAGTTCTTTCACCAAAAATTTCTGTGAACTATGTGATATTATTTGATAGCATTTTACATATATAGTAGAACTTTCATAATTGAACTGAATCTTCTCAAACTCTGCCACTGCTTTATCAACTAGGTTTATGTAATACTCTGAATCCTTCGTTGCCATTTCAACAATGTTCACAGCTTCTTCCCCATTGAAGGTTCCATCACAAAAAACCACTTTCTTTGCTCAATCATAAGGAACAGCTCCTCATCCATTAAAGTTTTGTCATCACGCCAAGGCAGGAGGATTGCAAGTTTGAGGTCAGCCTTAGCAACTTAGTGAGACATTGTTTCAAAATAAAAAAAGAAAAAGGACAGGGATGTAGCTTAGTGGTAAAGTGTCCCATGGGTTCAATCCGTAGTACAAAAAAAAAAAAAAAAAAATTATTATGAAATGGCGTCAATTCAGTCGACATCTTTAGATTCTATTTCTAATTCTAGTTCCATTATCTTTCCACCACATCTGCATTCACTTCCTTCACTGAAGTCTTGAATCCCTTAAAGTCATCCAGCTTCACTAAAGGTCTGTATATGTTAATATTTTGATCTCTTCCCATAAATCATGAATGTTCTTAATGACATCTATAATGATGAATCTTTTCCAGAAGATATTCAATATACTTTGCCCAGATCCTTCAGAGAAGTCACTACATATGGCAAGTACATTGAGCAATGTAGTTCTTAAATGATAAGATGTGAAAGTTGAAATTATTCCTTTATCCATGGGCTGCAGCATTGATATTGTCTTAGCAGGCATGAAAACTTTAATCTTATATACAGCTCCATTGGTCCTCTAGGTTGACCAGGTACATTGTCAGTGACCAGTAATATTTTGAAAGGAATCTTTTTTTTTTTTTCTTCTTCCTGAGTAGGAAGTCTGAACAGTGGGCTTAAAATATTCAGTAGGCCTCAGGGCTGGGATTGGGGCTCAGAGGAAGAGCGCTTGCCTCACATGCATGAGGCTCTGGGTTCAATCCTCAGCACCACATAAAAATTAAAAATAAAGATATTGTGTCCACCTATAACTAAAAAATAAATATTAAAAAAAATTCAGTATGGGGCTGGGCATGTGGCTCAAGCAGTAGTGCGCTTGCTCGCCTGGCATGCATGGGGCGCTGGGTTCGATCCTCAGCACAACATAAAAATAAAGATTAAAAAAAAAATTCAGTAGGCCTTGTTGTAAACAGATGTGCTATCATCTAGGCTTTGGTGTTCATTTATAGAACACAGGCAGAGTGGTGTTAGTGTGATTCTTAAGGACCCTAGGATTTTCAAATTAGTAAATGACCACTGGCTTCAACCTAATGTCACTAGCTGCATTAGCCTCTAACATAAGAGGCAGCCTGTTCTTTGAAGCCAGTCATTGACTTCTCCTCTCCATGTATGAAAGCCCTAGATGGCATTTTCTTTGAATATGAGGCTGTTTGATCTACAGTGAAGACCTGTTGTTTAGGAAATCCACCTTCATCAGTTATCTAAGCTAGGTCTCCTGGGTAACTTGCTGCGGTTTCTACATCAGAGCTCACTGCTTCACCTTGATGGCTTCTTTCCTTAAACCTCACAAACCAACTACTGCTAGTTTCAAATTGAAGAGAATTGGGGCCTTGCTCTGTATTAGACTTTGGTATAAGAGAATGTTGTGGCTGATTGATCTCTCCAGACCACTACAGTTCTTCCTATCATGATAAGACTCCTTACTTTTCTCTAATTTTTGTGTTCACTGGAGAAGCACTTTTAACTTCCCTCATGAACATTTCCTATGTACCCACCGGCTAACTGGCCTAAGAGTCCTAGCTTTCCACCCATCCCTGCTTTCAACATGCCTGCTTCATTAAGAGTAATCATTTCTAGCTTCCGATTTAAAGTGAGAGATGTGGGACTCTTCTGTCACTTCAATAGAGACCATTGTAGGGTTATTAACTAGGCTGATTACAGTACTGTTGTCTCAGGGAACAGGGAGAGGGAGAGACGGGAACCACCAGTTGGTGAAGCAGTCAGAACACACAGAGTATTTATCAATTAAGTTCACCATCTTTTTTTTTCTCTCTCTCTCTTTTTTTTTTTATGTGTGGGTTGGGGTGTGTTGTTGTTTCGTTTTTGTTTTGTTAATTTTT
>NW_026000174.1:54737149-54742362 GCF_001458135.2 Marmota marmota marmota | reverse complement strand
TCTTTTTTTTTTTTTTTTTTTGTGTGTGGGGGGGTTGTGGTGTTTGTCTTTTTTTGTTTATTTTGTTTTTAAATTTTTTTATTTTTTATTTTTTTTACATGAGCTCTCTTTTTTTTTGCATTACAACTCTTAATACACCTTTATACCACAGTTTATCATATCTCTGTATATAAGTTATGTTGACACCAAATTCACATCTTCATACATGTATTTTGTATAATGATGAAGGTCTTCTACCATCCTAGCTATTCCCCTTCTCCCTCCCTTTCCCTCCCACCCCTCTTCCCTATCTAGAGGTAATCTTCCTCCCATGCTCTCCCTCCCTACCCATTTTGAATCACCCCCCTTATATCAGAGAAGACATTCAGAATTTGTTTTTTGGGGATTGTCTAACTTCACTTAGTATAATCTGCTCTAATGCCATCCATTTCCCTGCAAATGCCATGATCTTATTCTTTTTTAGTGCTGAGTAATATTCCATTGTGTATAAATGCCACATTTTTTTTTATCCATTCATCAATTGAAGTACATCTAGGTTGGCTCCACAGTTTAGCTATTGTGAATTGTGCTGCTACAAACATTGATGTGGCTGTGTCCCTGTGGTATGCTGGTGGTTCCATTTTCAGCTTTCCAAGGAATCTCCATACTGCTTTCCAAATTGGCTGCACCAATTTGCAGTACCATCAGCAATGTATGAGTGTACCTTTTTCCCTGCATCCTTGCCAGCAGTTGTTGTTTATCTTCATGATGGCTGCCATTCTTACTGGAGTGAGATGGTATCATAGAGTAGTTTTAATTTGCATTTCTCTGATTGCTAGAGATGATGAGCATTTTTTCGTATATTTGTTGATTGATTGTATATCCTCTTCTGAGAAGTGTCTGTTCAGGTCCTTGGACCATTTATTGATTGGATTATTTGTGGGTTTTTTTTGTTTGTTTGTTTTTTTGTTTTTTGGTGCTTGTCTTGTTGAGCTCTTTATATACCCTATAGATTAGAGCTCAATCTGATGTGTGAAGGGTAAAAATTTGTTCCCAAGATGTAGGCTCCCTATTCACCTCACATATTATTTCTTTTGCTGAGAAAAAAAATTTTTTAGTTTGAATCCATCCCATTTGTTGATTCTTGGTTTTAATTCTTGTGCTGTAGGTCTTATTAAGGAAGTTGGGGCCTAGCCCCACGTGATGGAGATTAAGGCCTACTTTTTCTTCTATTAGATGCAGAGTCTCTGGTTTAATACCTAGATCCTTGATCCATTTTGAGTTAACTTTTATGCATGATGAGAGATAGGGATTCAATTTCATTTTGTTGCATATGGATTTCCAGTTTTCCCAGCACCATTTGTTGAAGATGCCATCCTTTCTCCAGTGCATGCTTTTGGCACCTTTGTCTAATATAAGGTAGTTGTAATTTTGTGGGTTAGTCTCTGTGTCCTCTATTCTGTACCATTGGTCTACCAGCCTGTTTGGGTGCCAGTACCATGCTGTTTTTGTTACTAATGCTCTGTAGTATAGTTTAAGGTCTGGTATAGCGATACCACCTGTTTCACTCTTCCTGCTTAGAATTGCTTTAGCTATTCTGGGTCTCTTATTTTTCCAGATGAATTTCATGATTACTTTTTCTGTTTCTATGAGGAATGCCATTGGGATTTTGATGGGAATTGCATTGAACCTGTATAATACTTTTGGTTATATGGTCATTTTAATAATATTAATTCTGCCTATTCATGAGCAAGGTAGATCTTTCCATCTTCTAAGGTCTTCTTCTATTTCTCTCTTTAGGGTTCTGTAGTTTTCATTGTATAGATCTTTCACCTCTTTTGTTGATTCCCAAGTGTTTTATTTATTTATTTTTTTGAGGATATTATGAATGGGGTAGTTTCCCTCATTTCCTTTTCAGATGATTTGTCACTGATATACAGGAATGCCTTTCATTTATGCTTGTTGATTTTATATCCTGCCACTTTGCTGAATTCATTTACTAGTTCTAGAAGTTTCTTGGTGGAGTTTTTTGAGTCTTCTAGGTATAGAATCATATCATCAGCAAATAGTGCTAGTTTAAGTTCTTCTTTTCCTTTCTAAATGCTCTGGCCAATGTTTCAAGAACTGTGTTGAATCAAAGTGGTGAGAGAGGGCATCCCTGTCTTGTTCCAGATTTTAGAGGGAATGCCTTTAGATTTTTCTCCATTTAGAATGATTAGAATTGAGATGGGGTCTTGCTCCGTTACCAAAGCTGGTCTTGAACTCCTGGGCTTAAGCAGTCCTTCTACCATAGACTCCTGGGATTGCTGGCATGTGCCACTGCACCCAACAAGCTCATCATCTTTTATGGGTACATTTCATGGGGCCTTCAGACAATTAACAATTGTAACATGGAAGATCCATAGATCACCATCACAGATATAATAATGGAAAGGTTTGAAATACTCGTGAGAATTGTCGAAATATGACAGACATGAAATGAGCACAAGGTGCTGGGAAAATGCCACCAGTAGATTTGCTGGACACAGGGTTGCCATGAATCTGCGATTTGGGAGAGGGGAAAAAAAACCCAAAACACAAAAATGGGGATAACCCCTGTTGATGCTCAATGAGGTAAAGAATTAAAGTCTATTGGACGATGTCTGACTCAAAGTTACATTCTCAGGAATTATGTTTGTTTCTTCTCCAACCCATCCACACCCTGCAACAAGGACCTCTATGGAAGGCAACAGAAGGTCCTGTGGGGAAAGTTTGCCAGAAAGCCCCTACTCCTCCCGTGTAAGTTCTTCATAGGAACCTATATAATATCCTCTAAAAAAGGAGTACTTACAAGATGAGAATAGTAGTTCCATTCTTCCCTCTTCCTTTCCAGAGAGCCAAGTAACCAAGCAAGGGATGTTGCTTGTCCTCAGTTCAAATTTATTTAATCTGATTAACCATCTTGTCCCATATAGATGTGGAACTCCTATAAAAACTTTGATATAGCATATCATATATAATGTGATTGATTATATAATATATAGCATAATTATATAAGAAAATTATAATATATTATAATAATTGTGTTATATGATTAACATAATATATAAGCTCTAGATTATGATCTCCAACATATATTAATGCTCTAGTGTCAATTTCTTTAAACTATTTGCAGAAATGAAAACTTGGGACTTAGTGGTTTACAAAAACTACTTGAATCTTTATTCATTTTCACCTGCCTAACTGATTTTTTTTTTCATGCAGCCAAGTCTCAGAGGGTAAATTTTAAATTCAGGGTTCTAGACTTGTCAGAGTTTTTGGATTCTCTCTTTTATAATATCAAACAGAATAGAAGATACAAATTCAAATAGCTGAAGATGTGAAGCAGGAAATACAAAGGAGTAAAACAAGTTGGAAGTAAACGAGATCTTTTTATTTTTCCACTTTCAATTGAAATATGAGTGCAAGAGATAAGCTACTTTTATTCTTAATTCCTCTTTTGAAATAATCAGGCAAGCATGATAATATTTGGCAATAGAAAGTGGAATGAGACTGTGGTGATCTGCAAAGTAATGTGCTCCTTCTCAAGGAAGCAGCTGCTTCTTGGCAGTAACTAGTTTTTATCATATGGAAACTTTGAAGAAAAGCCGAAATCCAGATGTTTTGAAAAGTTGCCTAGTTTTTAAAATACTAGTAACTGTTCAAATACTGTGAAGACAAAAAATAACATCTGCAGGGCAGCTTCAACTGTGGATAATGGTTTGTTATCTCTGATAAGAGACCAAGCTTTTAGATGAATCAATCTTTTTTTGTTTCTTAACCTAATTGTTTTAAATTGAAGTGAAATTCACATCACATATAATTAAATCATCTTAAAGTGAACAATTCAATGTAACAATTTAGTTACATTCACACTGTTATACAACTACCATCTCTTATCTAGTTCCCAAACATTTTCATTATCCCAAAATAAAACCTAGTTTCTATTAAGGAGTTATTTTTTTTATTCACCCCTAACCCTGGCAGTCACTAGTCTGCTTTCTGTGTCTATAGATTAACCTATTCTGGGTATTTTATATAAGTGGAATAATAAAGCATATGAATTTTTGTGTCTGGCTTCTTTTACAGTATAATGTTTTCAAGATTCATTCACATTGTAATATTTATCTATACTTCCTTACTTTGTAATGGCTGAGTAATATTCCATGGTGTGTATATGTGTTTGTTTCTCCATTCATCTGTTGATAGACATTTGAGTTGTTTCTACCTGTTGACTATTGTGAATAGTGCTGCTGTGAACTTTGGTGCATATGAATGCATATGAGTACTTGTTGTTAGTTTGTTGAGCTATATGCATAAGAGTGTGGTTGCTGTGTCAATTGGTAATTCTGCTCAACTTTTTGAGGAACTGCCAAATTGTTCCTCAGAGTCATGCTTTATGGCTAAATCATTCTTATTCCCAGTAGCAATATATGAGTATTCCATTTTCTTCTCACCCTTGCCAGTGCTTACTGTTTTCCTTTTTTTATTGTTTTTTCCCTTTCGTTTATAGCCAGCCTGGTGGGTGTGAAGTAGATAGCATTCTAATCTTTATTTGCATTTCTCTAATTGCTATTAGTATTATCTTTTCATGTGCTTATTGGCCATTCATATACTTTTGTGTGTGTGTGTGTGTATTAGTTGTAGACGGACACAATACCTTCATTTTGTCTATTTATTTTTATGTGGCACTGAGAATCAAACCCAGTGCCTCACACGAGCGAGGCAAGTGCTCTACCACTGAGCCATAATCCCAGCCCCTTGTATATATTCTTAAGAGAAGTATGTATTTAAATTTTTTGCCAGTTTTTAAATTGGGTTGTTTTTCTCTTAAGTTGTAAGAGTCCTTCATATAATATGAAGAGTAGATCCTTATTAGATATTTGATTTTTAAATATTTTCTTTCATCCTGTAAGCCATCTTTTCGTTTCTTGGTAATGTCTTTTGATGCACAGCTGATTTTTGTCTTGATCTTGTACTCTGCAGCTTTGCTGAACTTATTAACTCTAATAGTTGTTCTATGGATTCTTTGAGATTTTCTATATCTACAATCATGTCATCTGCAAATTGGGATAGTTGTATATCTTCTTTTCTAGTTTTTACGTCTTGATTTCCATTTCTTGCCTAATTGCCGTGACTGGAACTTTTGAGTAGCAACAGTGAAAAGCAAAAGTCCTTGTTTTGTCCTTGATGGGTGGGGGGGGGGTTGCCTTTCA
>NW_026000174.1:54728738-54736796 GCF_001458135.2 Marmota marmota marmota | reverse complement strand
GGGGGGGGGTTGCCTTTCAGCGTTTCACCATTGAACATGATGGTAGGTGTGGTTTTTCATAAATATTTCTTATAAAGTTGAAGAAGTTCCCTTTTGCTTTTTATCATGAATGGATGTTGAACTTTTTAGAAATAAAAATTGCATTAAGTTGCATTAAGGTGTACAATGTGATTGTTTGATATAGATACACATAGAGATGAAAGCAAATAAGCACTATGACCTAATCCCATAAAATATAATGTAAAACCAACTTGGTATTCTATTTGACTTTCCAATAAAAGTTGTTTTCCTGGTTTACCTGAAAGAAAAAAAAAACAGTATGCATAGATACCTAGAAATGATTACTACAGTCAGGCTAATTAACACGTGCATCTCATGTAGTTACCTTTTGTATATATGTGGTGGATTCTTTTTTAGTACTGGGGACTGAACCCAGGCTTCGTGTGTACCAGGCAAGTTCTGTATCATGGAACTACACCCTCAGCCCCTGAACTTGGACAAATGCTTTCTTCTACACCAATTGAGATGATCACGTGTTTTCCTTGTGTGTTTTGTTGATATTCTTATGTTGAATATCTCTTCCATTCATGGAACACATCCAGCTTGGTCATGGTGTATCATCCTTTTAATATACCATTGGATTCAGTTTGGTAGTAGTATGTTGAGGATTTTTGCAGCATATTCATAAGGGAAATAGATCTGTAATTTTCTATTCTATGGCAATAAAATAATGCTGCTCTCATAGAATGAATTAGGTTTTATTTTTTGGAAGACATTGAGTAGGATGTCTCCAAATGATTGGGGAAATTCAGTAATGAAGCCATCTGGCCCTGAGCTTTTTGTTTTAATTAAAAGAGGATTTTGATAACTATTTTATTTTATTTTATTTTATTTTGGGTACTGGGGATTTAACCCAGGGGCTCTTTACTGAGCTACATCCCCAGCCTTTTTTATTTTTATTTATTTTATTTTATTTTGAGATAGGATCTCACTAAGTTGCTGAGGCTGGCCTTGAATTTGCAATCTTCCTGTCTCAGCATCCCAAGTTGATGGGATTGTAGGTGTGCACCACCAGGCCTGGCTCTTTTTGTGTGTGTATTGGGGGGATTACTAGGGATCAACCCAGGGGCACTTTATCTCTGAGCTACATCGCCAGACCTTTTTGTTTTTATTTTGAGACGGGTGTCTCTAAATTGCTAAGGTTGGCCTTGAACTTGAGATCTTTCTGCCTCAGCCTCCCACGTCACAGGCATGTGCCACTGTGCCCAGCCTTCATTATTGTTTCTGTGTTTTTAGTTGTTAGAGGTCTGTTTAGATTTTCTACTTCTCTTGAGTCAATTTTGGTGATGTGTTTCTAGGAATCACCCCACTTAACCTATGGTATTTAATTATTTGATGAACAGTTGTTCTGTGTTTTCTCTTCCTTTTTTTCCTCTGTAAAATAAGTAATAATGCCCCCACTCTCATTGGTTTTAGTTATTGTGTCTTTTCTTTTTCTTTACAAATTTTGTTGATCTTTTTAAAGAATCAACTTCTGATTTATAAGATTCAACTATTTTTCTCCATTTTATTTATTTCCACTCCAAGCTTTATTATTTCTTTCCTTTTGCTAGCTTTGGGCCTTGTTCTTTTTTCTAATTCTTGAAGTATGGTTAGGTTATTGGTTTGAGGTCTCTCTTCATTAATAAACTTAAAATTGCTATAAATTTTCCTCTTTCCCTTGCTTTCATTGCATCATGTAAGTTTTTTTATTAATTTATTTTTATGTGGTGCTGAGGATCGAACCCAGCGCCTCGCACGTGCTAGGCGAGTACTCTACCACTTAGCCACAACCCCAGCCCCTCAAGTAGGTTTTGATATATTTTTGTTCTTATTCATCTCAAAAGTATTTTCTCATTTTCTTAGTGATTTCTTCTTTGACCCTTTAGTTTAAGAGTGTGTTGTTTAAATCATGCATGGTAGCATATGCCTACAATCCTAGCTACTCAGCAGTTTGAGGCAGGAGGATTTCAAGTTTGAGGCCAGTGAGATCCTGACTCAAAATGAAAAATAAAAATGTCTGGGGAGGCCGGGCCCAGGGGCGCATGCCTGTAATCCCAGCGGCTCAGGAGGCTGAGGCAGGAGGATCCTGAGTTCAAAACCAACCTCAGCAATTCAGCAGGGCCTTAAGCAACTCAGTGAGACCTGTCTCTAAATAAAATGCAAAATAGGGCTGGGGATGTGGCTCAGTGTGAATGCCCCTGAGTTCAATCCCCAGTATTCCCCTGCCCTACCCCCCCAAAAAAAATGTCTGGGGATGTGGCTCAGTGGTAAAGTGTCTCTGGGTTCAATTGCCAGTACTGTTAAAAAAAAAGTGTTGTTTCCACATACTATGAGTTTTCCTTATGGTACTAATTTCTAGCTTTTTTCCATTTTGTCCAAGAAGGTATATGACTTCAGTCTTTTTAATGTTTTTATTTGTTTTATAGCTTGAAATGTGGTCTGTCTTGGATTATGTTCCATATACACTTGAGAAAATGTGTACGTATACTCTTGTTGAGTAGAGTGTTCTTTATATGTCTGTGAGATGTAACTGGTTTGGGGTGTTGTTCAAGTCCTTTATGTCCTTTAGTAGTATTTTGTCTACATGTTATATCTATTATTAAAGTGGGGTATTGAAATCTCCAGCTACTGTGGAGTGATCTGTTTCTCAGTTCTAAGTATTTGATTCATATGTTTTGGGACTCTGTTGTTGAGTGCATAGTGTGTGTGTGTGTGTGTTCAGACAGATACCTTTGTTCATATATAATGGTCTTCTATGTCTCTTGTAACAAATTTTAACCTCCGGTGAATTTTGTATAATGGTGGGATACATTCCTGCACCCTTTGGCCTGCTATTTGCATGAATTCTCTTTGGCTGGGGGTACTGGACATTGAACTCAGGGACACTCGACCACTGAGCTACATCACCCAGCCCTATTTTGTAATGTTTTTTAAAAAATTTTATACTTGTATATGGACAGCATGCCTTTATTTATTTATTTTTTTTTAATGCGGTGCTGAGGATTAAACCCAGTGCTTCACACATGCTAGGCAAGTGCTCTGCCACTGAGCCCCAGCCCCAGTCCCCTATTTTGTATTTTATTTAAAGACAGGATCTCACTGAGTCGCTTCGGGCCTTGCTAAATTTCTGAGGCTGGCTTTGAACTTGCAATCCTCTTGTCTCAGCCTCCTGAGCTGTACTGCACCCAGCATAAACTCTCTTCCATCCTTTCACTTTTAGTCTTTCTGTATCTTTCACTCTAAAATGAGTATCAGGCAACACATTGTTAGATTATTTATTTTATCCATTTTGCCACTTTCTGTCTTCTAGTGGTGTGTGTTGAATCCAGCTACATTTAAAATGTAAGAAAGGACTTGTACCGTTTTGCTCTTTGTTTTCTATACATCTTTTGCTTTTTTTGTTCCTCCAATGCTGCCTTCTTTTGTGTTTGATTTTTTTTTCTCGTGTATCATTTTAATACTTTCCTCATTTCCTTTTCTATATATATTTTAATTGTTTTTTTTTTTTAGTGGTTACCATGGGGATTTCAGTTAACATTCATAAGTTTTTTACACTCTAATTTGAACTGATCCCAGCTTAGTTTCAGTAATATACAAAACTCTATTCCTATGCAAACTGGCCCTCTGTATTTTGTTTTTGTCACAAGTTTTATCTTTATACATTGTGTGCCTGCTAATAAAGAATTATAATTATTGTTTTATGCATTTGTCTTTTAAGTCATTTAGGAAACAAAATGAGAAGTTACAAATCAAAACTACATAATACTGATTTTATATTTACCTATGTAGTTACCTTTAATGGAGTTCTTATTTCTTCTTGAGGATTTGAGTTACTGTGTAATGTCTTTCATTTCATCTTGAAGGACTCCCCTTAACATTTCTTTTCAGATATACTAGAATCAAACATCCTCCGCTTTTGTCTGTCTGGGAATATCTTCATTTCTCCTTCATTTTTGAAGAATAGTTTTATAAATGCAGAATTCCTGGCTGATTGATTAATTTCTTTTCTCAGCACTTTAAGTATGTTACCCTGCTGCCTTCTCATCTGCATGGCTCAAGGTCCCTTACAAGATTGTAGTCAGAGTAGTTGGCCAGGCAGTCATCTCAAGGCTTAACCAAAGCTGGGTAGTTTACTTCTGAGCTAGCTCGTTCGCATAATTCTGGGCTACTCTTCACTGGCTGTGGGCAAGAGGGCTCAGCTCCTCATTTCCTGGGCCTCACCATAGGGCTGCTCACAACATGACAGCTCATGGCTTCCCCCAGAGCAAGAGATCCTTGAGAGAAAGACAGTCCCCCTCCATGATGTTTTGATTGTTTTATTTTTATTTGGCATTTTTACATGGCATTTTTAAATCTAACACTCAGATGATATATCTTAGTACATAAGAGAGAAAGAGACACTTGAGCCATGGGTAATTCCTTAGTGGAGAGGAACGGAATCTCCTTCCCCAGAGGGGAAGGCATTGCCACCAAGTGCTTTACTCAGCCTTAGAAGTAGAAGAACAGGGCTCCAGGAAGCTATGGAAGCTACTTTTTTTTTTTTTCTAAGAGAGAGAGAGAGAATGAATTTTAATATTTATTTTTTAGTTTTCGGCGGACACAACATCTTTGTTTGTATGTGGTGCTGAGGATCGAACCCGGGCCGCACGCATGCCAGGCGAGCGCGCTACCGCTTGAGCCACATCCCCAGCCCACCGGGAAGCTACTTAACACAGCCTTGGGATGGAGCAGTGAACCTTTACAATGAACCTTTTCTCTCTCCTCCCTCATACTTTTGTCCTTCCACATTCAAAGAACCATGAAAATAAACTTAGACCTTAAAATGTCATTATAAACTACTTTCCCTTAGGAGGTTTATTTTATGGAGGAAAGGTGTCCTTTTTGGTTAAACTCAGAGGGAGGGGAGAGAGAGAGAGAAGGAAAAGACTTGAATGATGCTCCTGGTAGGTTACATTCTTGACTCAGAAGAACAATCAACTCTTTTTGTATTCCTGCAATGAGTGAAGTACTACACTAAGCACAAAGGGTGCAAAACAAGGGGTGTACAGAATAGCCCCCACTCAAGTAGCTTATGGTACAAAGGGAGACGTACGGCAGGACTCTGACCACACACACACACACACACACACACACACACACACACACGGCGGCATTTATGCCCCACAGGAGCACTTGCTGCAGTATTGATTGCTTACACTTTCCTGATGTACTATAATATGGAAAGCAGAAAGAAAATATGGAAGTGGCCAAGAAAGAAAGTGAAAGATTTTTGTGATTATGCTAGTTTTTTTCAGATCTAGTAAAATATTTCACTGCATTATGATTTGTAAGAATCTTTTTTCCCCACGTTTTTTATTGGTGCATTATATCATCTATTAAAAAGGCCATCTTCTCCAGTGTATGTTTTTGGCATCTTTGTCAAGTATCAGATGACTAGGTGTGTGGGTTTGTCTCTGTGCCTTCTGTTCTCTACCATTGATCTATGTGTGTCTGTTTTTATGCCAGTACATGCAGTTTTTGTTACTATAGCTCAGCAGTATAATTTGAAATTAGGTATTAATGGTGCTTCCGGCAATGCTTTTTTGGCTTCTAAGCCAAAAATTATAATTGCTTTGGCTATTTGGGATCTTTTATTCTTCCAAATGAATTTTAGGTCTGTTTTTTCTAGTTCTGTGAAGAATGTTGTTGGTATTGTGATAGGGATTGCACTGAATCTGTATTGCTTCTGGTACTATGGCCATTCTAACAATATTAATTCTGCTAATCCACGAACATGGGAGGTCTTCCCATCTTGTGTCTTTTTAAATTTCTTCCTTTAGTGTTCTATAGTTTTCACTGTAGAGGTTCTTTAACTCCTTGAGTAGATTTATTCTTATGTTTTTTGTTTTGCTTTTGTGGCTATTTGTGAATGGGATTGCTTTCCTGATTTATAGTTGTCAATGGACCTTTATTTATTTGTTTATTTATTTATTTATTTATTTATTTATTTATATGTGATGCTGAGAATCAAACCCAGTGCCTTACACATGCTAGACAAGTGCTCTACCATGAGCCACTACTTCAGCCCAGCAGTATATAAGAGAGCTATTGATTTTTATGTGTTGATTTTGTAACCTGCTACTTGACTGAATTTATTAGCTTTTTGGATCTTCTAAGTATAGAGGCATATCATCCATAGTTTTAATTTGACTTCTTCCTTTTCTATTTTTATCCCTTTTATTTTCTTTTTTTGCCTAATTGTTCTGGCTAGAATTTCTAGCACTGTATTAAATAAAAGTGGTGAGAGTGGACATCCTGTCTTGTTGCAGATTTTAAAGGAAATGTTTTCAGTTTGTCCCCATTTACTATGAGGTTGGCTTTGGGCTTTGGGTTTTTCTTTTACACCTTTATGATGTTGAGGTAGGGTTCTTCTATCACTAGTTTCTTCAGTGTTTTTTTTTTATCATAAATGGGTATTGTTGGGGCTGGGGATGTGGCTCAAGCGGTAGTGCGCTCGCCTGGCATGCATGCGGCCCGGGTTCGATCCTCAGCATCACATACAAACAAAGATGTTGTGTCTGCCGAAAACTAAAAAAGAATAAATAAATATTAAAATTTTAAAAAATAAATAAATAAATAAATGGGTATTGAATTTTGTCAAAGGCTTTCTCTGCATTTATTGAGATGACTAAGTGGTTTTTGTCTTTGATTCTATTTATGATGAATTTACATTTATTGATTTGCATATGTTAAACCATTCTTGCATCTCTAGGATAAAAATAACTTGGTAATGATGTACAATCTTTTTAATATTTTGTTGAATTCAGTTTGTTAATATTTTAGTAAGGATATTTGCATCAGGGGTATTGGTCTTTCCTTGATGTGTCATTATCTGGTTTGGGTACGAGTGTGATACTGGCTTCACAAGAATGAATTTGAAAGTGTTCGTTCCTCTATATTTCACGGAATAATTTGAGGAGCATTGGCATTAATTCTTTTTTAAAGGTCTGGTAGAATTCAGCTGAGAATCCTTCTAGTCGTGTACTTCGTTGTTTTGTTTTTATTACTGCTTCTTTCTCATTACTAGTTATTCGGCTGTTTAAGTCTTCTGTGTTCTCTTGATTCAATTTTGGCAGGTCAGATGTATCTAGAAATGTACGTATTTCTTCTAGGTTTTCCAATTTATGGGAGTGTAAGTGCTCAAAATAATTCCTAATGATCTACTCACTTGATTCCTGTGATGTTTGTGGTAATTTCTTTTATCTATATTTTATTAACTTGAGTCTTCTCTATTTTTCTTTTGATTGGTTTGGCTAAGGGCTTATGGTCTTGTTTTTGTTTTTATATTTATTTTTTAGTTGTAGTTGTCAATACTTTTATTTATTTATTTTTCTGTGGTGCTGAGGATCAAACACAGGGCCTCACATATGCTAGGCGAGCACTCTACATCTGAGCCACAACCCCAGCCCTTCATCTTGTTTTATGTTTTCAAAAAACCCAACTGATCATTCATTTCACTGATCCTTTGTACTTTTTTCCCCCTGGTGGTGCTGGGGATTCAACCCAGAGCCTTGTGCATGCTAGGCAAGCACTCTGTCAACTGAGCTATACCCCCAGCCCCCTTGTATTCTTTTTGTATTCTCAATTTCATTGATTTGACTCTAATTATTTCCTTCCTTCTACTAGTTTTGGAATTCATTTGTTTATGTTTATTATGTATCATTAGGTTGATTATTTGGAATCTTTTTGGTTTTCTTATGTAGACACTCATAGCTATAAACTTTCTTCTTAGAACTGCCTTCATAGTGTTCCATAGGTTTCCATATGTTGTATCATTATTCTCCTTTGGGTCTTAAGAACTTTTAAATTCCTCCCCTAATTTCTTCCATCCATCTGTTCATCATTTAAAAGTGTATTATTTAATCTCCATGTGTTTTTATAGTTCTGTGGGGCTTTTTGGTACTGATTTTTAGTTTCATTCCATTATGATTTGATAAGATGCAAGGAATTGTATCAGGGTTTTCAGAAGAACTGAAC